>NW_013665698.1:911181-934416 GCF_000517525.1 Limulus polyphemus | reverse complement strand
TTAGATACTATGAGCATCTATATTATCATTATTTAATCTGGTTCTATGTGAATCTTTATATGGGATTCTATGTTAACAGACTTTGTTTTTTATCTAGCCATGTGATTTATCATTTACTAGTGTACTATACTGTCAATCCTTCTTGAAACAAGTATCTGCTCTTCATAAATCTATAGTCTATATGTAAAACTTTTACACTTCTGTGGAAAACAAAATGTTGGTATTAATAACACTATTGTGTAGTCATGTTAGTCTGTTTAAGTTACATCTTTTAAAGTTGTCCGTGTATGTGTGTACATAATGTATTCTCAGAGCTGCTACAATATTTTCATTATAATAAGTTGTCACTATTTTTCAACTAAAATTTCTTTTAAGTCTTGACAACTATGCTACCACTTCAATACCCATATATTATATCATGTACTATAAATGAGTATTTAATCTCCAACATCTTCAGTATTCATACTTTTTTGTGTTCGATGATACACTTAATCTAGTGTTTCGTCACTATTTCTATTTTTTCAGTAGCACAAGTATTTCATTTTGCCTCAGTATTGCTATAATAATAATAACCGGTATCAAACTTCCCCTTCAGTTTGTTTAAATAAATTTAATGAAATATTTATATATTGTTTATGTAACTGAAAATTGTAAAAAATAATAATTTAGTTGTTATGTTCATAATTATAATCGGGCTATGTATTATGTTCACAATTAGGCTACACATTATCATTGTTATGGTTGGTATCCTAGAAAATCACCTAACTCTAAATATTAAATAGTTATTAATTAATTTATTTTATTACTACATAATAATTAAAATTAATGTATATCCTTATTTCCTCTCTTAATCTATTGCCTTCTTCAGGAAAGACCATTGTGGTGGTAAGAGCAGCCAAAATTTGAACCTGAGACTTGTTATTAGTAACTAAGTAATAATCATACTTAGATGATAGTATAGACAATTAACCATGACAACGATTGACATTTGATCACAACAACATTAGCATAAGTACAGGCTACACATTTTGTTCATAATTTTATTTATATTAAGTTGGCTTTCACCAAATATAAAATTCAACTCTACAACTACTTTCACTATATTTTTACCTTCTTCAACTATAGTTGGGTAGAAAATGTCAGTGGCAATGGCAGACAAATCCTCCGGTTCCAAACTCCAGACGTTAACACCATCTGCTACTCCTGCTGCCATGGCTGCCCCTAATGCTGTGGTTTCTGGCATGCAAGATCGAACTGAAAATATCAAAGTTATGCTGAAAGCTATTTCATATAACAATGTAGAGGTTCACACACAGTGCTGAGTAACACTGAGTGTAAATGGTAATTATGTGCTCTCTGAGGGTAATCCTTACTTATTTAGTGACACCTGCTTTTCTCAGGGATTTGAAGTCAGGGTCGTCAGATTCTTTCCAGGAAAATATCAAATTTTTCAGACATCACATGTGCACAAAAACACTCTAATATTTAAACTTTTGCTTAATTTTACTTACATAACACCACTTAAGCTTCTAATCTGACCATAAAGGGTAATACAAACTTCAGAACATGATCCAAGCTATGGTGCTATAGAAACAATCTTCAAACACAGACAAAATAACTTGATTGGATACAATACTGTGTTGAATTTTTATTCATAAAAGAATATTTGAGCAAGCCTATCTTTAAATACAATGAATAAGATAATTATCACCAGAATAAAATGAAAGAGTGGCTGAGCAACACAAAAAAACTGGCATAGCTAAGCATCATGATTTGCATGCACATACATAAACTCAGATAAAAAAAGAGGAGGACATTTTTCCTGCCGTTTCCAACTTTATGGATAATTTTATGCTTTTCCTTTTCAAATTTTCAAACTTTTTCTAATTTTACAGGTGGCCACCTTGGAAAAGATCTTTCTTCCTTCGTGAAAGAAATCAGCTGTTGTGTATGATTTCTAACATAATGCATATTAAAACAGTATTATAAAATAAACACATACAATATACTAACAAATTATCTATTCAACTCTCATCCACTGATATTTGTGCATAACTTCCAAAGAATGATTTAAGGTGCAATTAATTAAGTCTGGTTAATTGAGCATTAACCTCCTTTCATAGAAAGATATTTTTTTACCAACATTGACAGAAACACAATTTAGCGTATCCTCTATTACTTATCAAACAGTTTAACGGACATACAAATAATTGTAAATCTTACAATTTCTACACCATCACAAAAACTTACCAACAGGAATACCTAACAAATCTGCCTGAATCTGCATAAGAAGATTGTTCTCGGTCATTCCTCCATCCACCTGTAGCTGCTTTAAGGGAACACCACAGTCCATATCCATGGCATCAATTATCTAAGCAGAACACACTTAAATTAATGAATGTTGTGGTGTTTAAATAAATTTTAAACTGTTACTCAAAACACCAGTCTGTACCTTAATAAATACATACAAGTTTATTAGAAACCACTTATCAATTATCAGTTTAAATCCAGTATAATTTGTGAATGGATGAAAGTGAAACACCATCAACTGCTTAACTTAGATCTCCAGTAAACATGGGTGGCATACAACAAACTGAGACAATTATAGCCTCATTTACACAGAAAAGTTCTTAAAACAATAAGGATTTCTACACAAACACTTAAAAATTTTATCAAACAGAAAAATAGGCTTAAATCACCAGTTTATGGCTACCACTGGCAACACATTGGATTTATCCAACAGCCACTCAAACAATGACCTCCCAGTACCAGCAACTAATCACTTCACAACAACTCTTAGAGAATCTTTTTTTGACAATTTATGAACCACTGCAGCCTGTTCCTTTTTGACCTTGAAGAAGGTTTCAAAACTGTTGTCCTATCTTTCAGGACTTACTTCTGACAAATGATGCTGTCTCATGAGAATAATATAAATTTTTCCATAGACAAATTAAGGATATGTAATAGTGGATCCTAACCTGTAGCTATAGAGTGATACATTCCAAGCCACCAGAATCACGATGAGAAGATAAGAAACACCTAAGTGTACAAATTCTCTACTCAACCTGAAGAAGTCTGAAGGGCAACACCCCAAATTTAGAATGACAGGATCCTGTGTGCCATACTCAACTCCAGAAAACAGAACTCATCGAGTCTGGAATTATGAACACTCATCCTCACTCTCCAACTGTGTGGGCAAGGTAAACTTCTCTTGTCCCCGTAATTATGAGAAGGACGTGGAACGAACTGTGCTCAACCAAGGAACCAGGATGGGACCACTCTGCATTTGGAATTACGAGGAGACAATGAACCCTCTTCCATGAACAACGTACTGAACCAATATGTATCAAAAAGAAGGGCCATGCTCAACCCAACCGGATAGCCGAGCATCCAATCTAAACCAGTATTACGAGTAGGCTCCTGCACAGGCTGGTGCCTTTCCTACCAACATCTGGTAAAAAAAAACATCCAGGGTAGGAGAGCCCCAACTTCACCCTCTTCTCCAAGAGTGGAGGAAATTCACTTTAACACACTGGAGGAATAACCTCTGTCCACCACCCCAGTGACTGGAAACCAGGTGTGGTAAGGACTCCCATCTTACAATATTTTCATTGTTTTCTATCCATAGTAATGCATTAATATTTTTAGGGCTCAAACAATAAGGCATAAAATCCAGAAATTCACATTTTGACCATAAAGAAGTGGGAAAACGTCCATCTTTATTTTTCTTACTTACTACAACTCTTAATTGTATGCAACCAGATATAGCTGTTTTAAAATTCAGTTTTTCCTTATTTTTTATTAACAACTTCATTATCAACACAATTTCTATAGTTTATCAGTTGTACTTAAGATTTGTTCAAATAACAGTTACGCTGTCTTTTAGTTAGAAATTATGCCAGTTTTCATATATTTCATATCAGAGTTATTTTTCATTGTAATGATATTATGATAAAAGTTCACAATAGCTGACTTAAGTACCTCTATAAGTTTTTCTGAGGCACATTCATTCCCAAGTTATAAATTGGCCGTTTGCAAATAAGTAATCAAAGAACTTGAAAAACACTCACACTTAATACTACCACATTAAGGCTGTCAATTGGTTAAAACTTCTTTGCACCATTGAAAAGACAAGAGGATGGAATTTGGTTCAAACTATAGTGAAAAAACCCATGCACATGGTAACTTTTTATCTTTATGAAAGTTCAAACAAAGATTATATCTGCATTAAGAAAGATAATAATCAAATTAAAGCTGTAAACCCTACTTGTTTTTTACAATTTGTTTATTTTGCAATAGATAAAAAAATATTAATGTTTTTTTCTTTGCATCATAAAATCTCTACGACAAGAAGGTTACTAACCCACTTAGCCTGTTAAATGAAATTTCTATTGCCCAAATATGAATTTAAACTTGTTAATGGGTGAATGGACTTTCAAACATACTTTAGCACTTGCAATGCCATTAACATTTGCTTCAAAGTTTGCTCAGCAATGTGGCAAACAAAAAAAAAGTACAGTCCTTAGAGGAAGTGATGGAGATTTTCCTCAAAGACTGGCCAAGGTATAAAGAAAATTTGATAACAATTGATGTATAAATAAAAAAAAGAATTCAATTATGAAGGATATATAAAGTACGCCATGCAAATTGTTGAACTTCAGTAAAGTAATTCTTATGCATAGTATAACATGATCTTCATGAATTACACAATTTACAGTTGATGAGAGAAGTAGACAAAAAAATTAAATTTAAAATAAACAACTTAGATTCAATATTAAATTCAATCACTGACAACTTATCAGGAGTGATTTTACAAACTACATCATTAACAATTAAATTATATGTGATAATAATAAATGTAAGCTGAAACTGATTAAAAAATGACCACATTTGAGAATTGCATCTGTATCAACAACAGCAATCTAAAGTCATAATGAATTTGTAATACACATACAAACAACTTTTCTGGAAGATAAAAAATTAATAAAATTACACTTTTCCTTCTTTAAAAATATATTTATGTAAAATTTTTTCCCAAGATTCATGCCTTTATGAGCAGGCTTAAACATTATATCCAGCTTAAAACATACATTACAGGGTTTTTGATAAAAATGAAACTATTTGTAGCATCATCAATTAAAAGCTCTAAGAGGATGTTTTAACTAAAACTTATCCTTATCAAATATCTATTGGTTAACATAGGTTAACTGCTTCTATACATCACAATTACATCCATATTATGTTCAATTAATTGAAGAATTTGGTTACTTTCAACAAGTCTATTACTTTTACAATGTTTTCTACCTGATAAACTGTATTATATATATATCAGTAATATTTTTTCATTGAAAACTATTCAAAGTAAATTTACAATAAGTCATAAGTCTATAAACATTGTCTTCTAAGCAAAATGATGAAAATTTAGCTACAAAAAATACCTAGATTATAAATTTTTGATATCATATTAAGAGAAGAAAACAACGAAATATGTGAGATGAAAAATACATTTGGAAACTTTTGCCAAAAAATAATTATAAAAAAAAGAAACTGGCTGGTTTTTGAAAGTATCTTGTGTATATGCTTATATGAATCTACCTTAGTATATTCAGTGTATTTTTCCTCTTCTTTTGTAGCTTTAAATTATCTCATCAATGGATTTTTAATAATAATCATATTTTCCACAATCTGTCTTAACATCTTAACATTATTTATCTTTGTTTTATTTTCATAATCTTCTACATAAATTTACGATTATATTTTTAGAAAACTTTTCAATACCTGTTATTTAAAAGACAGAGTTGGAAATAACTCATTGTCAAACATTTGTTATATATGGACATCCTGGTGTTGAAACAGATAAATGGTAACCTTGTTTCAACATACTAACATGAATCTAAGTACTTGACAAAGATTCACATCAACACGTCATTTCTGCATACCCAATTCAACATCAAACTGTCCATATGTAAAACTGTTTGTCAAGTTTCACTATCTTTGGTTTTAATATGGATATCACTGGGCTAGAATACCTATCCAGGAGAAAGATTTTACCTAATAGCCACACAACAATTTGTGCCTTAGCCACAAAAGATACAGAAAAAAAAATAATTAAATCATTGCAAAAAAACTTGTAGTTGCATTTTAAAATTATAAAAATAAGTTGTAGGATGAGAAAGCACAAGTTTTATGACCAAGAATAAAATTGAAATATATCAAATAGTACCAGGTAAGGTCCAGTTTAACATACAAGTCTAAGTTCATTGATACACATTTTAATTTTTCATTTGTATATCAGAAATATTTGATTATTTTTCAAAGTTAGGCTGTATATTGTAATGTACTATTACATAAGCTGTCTAGAATTCCCTAATAAATATGAGCTAAGTTAAGTTAATACTTTTACATTTGTTCTTCTATTTTTCAGTTCTTCTAAAGTTATAAGAAATTGTCAAAATAATTTTGTTCAGGAAAGATATCACATTTATCTATATTGGGCTAACTCATCATATTTCTTATAAAATGGTGATTTTTATCTGTAACATGATTTGTTTTTATGCTTTTCTTTTCCTATGCTTAGAAACAAAGAGTTTAGGTTCTTACTTCTTCATAGATTATCAATTCAAATATTGTGGAAATTGGTAAAAAAAGAACCATTACAGTGGTATTTGCACTGACTCCCAAAAGAAATTAACATAGTAAGCTGATTGGGCTACAATTAAGTAATATAATAATGAAGCATGTCCTGATTGGCCAAACATTTTTTAAATATTAAAACAATTGACATAAAAATAAATAATATACTAATGAACAAACTGCAACTTGAATGATAAAACCAGTGATTAAAAATTTGTATAGAATCGGGAAACCACAATACATTCTTATTCATAAGAGAAACAGGTTTTTCCAGAAATCATATTATTTTTTCCTTTCAAATTCAGGAAACTTAAGTAAGGTGTGTATTATAAATTCAAACAGTAACTGATAGATTAAAAGTAAAAGGTGAATAATAATAATTGTAGCTATTAATTGGGAACTGATATTGTAAATTTTTCAATTAATTATTTTTTTTAAATTGTTTATGTACTTAAATTATATATTTATAAGCTATTCTTCGCATGACAGAAAAACCTACAAAATTTTTCCATTACCCACAACATTTTGCAATAGCCTGCATCAAAATAAATTTATTACAAAATTTTTAGTTTTAATAAAAAATTACAGTATTCATAAACTTTAATTAAAAACTGATTATATTTGCTCAAAATTTAATTCCAAACATAATATTAACATTCCCAATCAAGCAACAGCATGGATATATGGTTTACCTTCAAAGTATATGGTACACACATTTTTAGGTAACTATGTTAGTTAAATTACTTTATTTTTTGGTAGATAATATACTCATTATGATATTAATGTAGTCCTGATCATGCTTGGAAATCTCTGCACTTACCTTCCAAATCTCAAGTATTAAAAGTAGATTCTTTGTGTAATTTATTCATAGGGAAGATTAAGTTCATTGAGTCTTGTAATAAATATACATGTCTTCTGAATCATAAATTGTTAAACAAACAATAATACAAATGTAACAGAAACTATAAATAAAATTGAAAAGTCCCAAAATTCTTTTTAGAATATTGAAGGAATTTTTAAACAGATGATAAACATTCTCACCTCTTTTGTCTGGAAGCAAACAGCTTCTAAAGTTGCTCTGGCAATGTGAGCTTTGGTTGTGAAGTGAGTGAGGCCTATCATAATACTAAAATCACAAGGGAAAAAAAAAGTTAACTTTTGTATAACTAATATGTCAATTTAAAAATCTGTGTAACTGCTATATGGTAAAAAAGTAGCATTTTCTTCTAACCACAGAAACTTCTTTTATATATATTTCTGTCTGTCAAACATATCCTATTTTGATTTTCACATACTGAAATAATTGCATGTCTAATGATAATGTCAAGTTGTAACTGTTTCTTCATGGCCTTGACTACACAAGTTTTAAAAGTTTAAAATAAAAATAATTTTGATAAATTTATTGTATTACTGTATCTTGTAAATGTCTGAAAATTGAAGAACTTACACAAAACATTTGTCAAAAATGAAAAAAAAACAATTAAATTAAATGCAACTAGTAAAACTCACTTTCAGTCCAAGAAAAAACAAAGACACACCCAGCAATGCAGACATAGAATATTCATGTATTAGAAGCTTTAGGTGTTCCATATATAGTCTAAACTATAGTGTGTGTCAAGGATTGTCTCTAATAGGTATCTAACACTTATTATCATCTTCTTAGTTTCCTACCAAAATACAATGTCAATTTTAACTTTGTGATCAAAGAGTATGAACCAAAATGAAAAAAAAATCCAGTAGCTCTAACAATGTAATCAAATTTTTTTATTGATACATTTAAACCAAGCATGTAGATTTTGACTAACAATTCTTTATTAAAAGTTATAAAAGTCAACTGAAGAAGACAATACTATCACATCTATAATCTGTATAACATAAACTGCGACTCTTTTGAAAGTTTCGGTAATTACAACCTCATTTAAATTTTCCATTATTTTAAATTGAAAAATGTTTCTATAATTTGCAGTTTTTGAGGTTTTCTTTCAACACGAAACTCTTGTGGGAAACTGATGAGGAAACAAAATTGTGTTAGAATGAAATAAGCACTCTCAGTAACACCATACAGTTGGGTTTGATTTCAAATTTTAGACTGTTACTGATCTCCATTCAGAACAGATCACTGTCCTACTAAGCTGTGTTTTATGATGATCAGCAACAAATACATCTTGTTGTGATAAACTGAAGACACTTACCCTCTAGCATCGGACTGCCAGTAAGGTGCATGGAGTCCAGAAAATGCAGGTACAAAATACATTCCACTAGATAAACTGAAGACACTTACCCTCTAGCATCGGACTGCCAGTAAGGTGCATAGAGTCCAGAAAATGCAGGTACAAAATACATTCCACTAGTTTCACTTACAGTCTGAGCTAGTTTTTCTGTACAACAAAGAAAATATATCGTCAAACAAGTGTAAAAGCATTTCAAAAATGAACCTTTCCACATAGTTATATGTAACTAGTAGCAGTAACAAAAAAATTATTAAAATATTTTAATTAACTTTGATTGACATTCAACATCACATACAAAAATAAAAAGATAAGTTTAAAATATTCCAATTATGCAGATTAAGTTACATCCATTGAATCTGAGTATTACAACAACAGAAATTATTAATTCAACACTGATAACAATAATGTGATTGTACAATGTGAAAATAAGCTGCAGAATATAAATCTATAGAACTATTGTATAAAAAGAAAAACTTAACACTTTAATTCTTTCCTTCGGAAAGATTTACCTGGGGCAAGGAATTACAATTGTCTAACAAGTGACAAAACTTAATACAGACCCAGATTCCATGAATAATTACTGAAAACATTAGTCAATATTATGTCCTCCAAAGACAAGGAGAGCTCTGTCAAGAAAGAGAGGTAGAAAATAATTATTGCATACCAATGTCACCACTGGAATTTAAAATTCCCAAGTTGTTATGAAGCCATGTTACACATGCTCCTGCGACAGCAACAGAGCCCTGGTAAAAAAAAATATCACAGGTCACAAAATATCTTTTAACTAAAATTAATGGGCATATTGTTAAACAAACTATATAGAAATCGACATGAACAGTCGCTTGCTTGGCAGAACATTGCTCTGGGAACACTAATGTGCATCAGTGTTACAGAGTCCAAGCATCAACCTGCTTTTCAATCACTTCTGAATAACTTGTTACCTCAGAGTAAAAATACTAATTAAACCTTTGAGATTTCAGGTGCAACATAATAGAAAATTAATTAAAAAACATATAATGAAAATTACTGTGATGTATGCTACAATGAATAATAAGTTAATCTGTATTATATGAGGTGAGACTACTAAGATCTACTTAGTATATAGTTCTGAACAAGAAAATCCTTTGAAGTAATTCAAGACATCCAAGAAATTTTCTTGTTATTGTTCGTTAAGCAGCTTGCATAAATTTTCTTTTTGCTTATGTGAAGTTTACAAAAAAAACCCTACATATAGTAGTTAACTATAAATTATGTTTGTGTGTATTACAAAGTTCTTTTGAGTAATAAAGCAAAATTTCTTTTAAAAATAATATTGAGCTCCACCTAATGACACTAAGCCATGTTTTGAAGATATTATTATACACATCCATATCATTTAACAAATCAAAGTTGTCACTTATATCTCATAGGAGTTGTTTGAAAAAAAAAAATAGATTTGTTTCATCTTATTTTACACTAAGAAAAACCAGGAACTAGATGAAAATGTTTATTTTACTGAATCATTAGAATAAGTCATATCTGAACTTTTTAATACCTTACTTCTTTTACACCAGTCAACATTCAGTAACTATTATTATGACTCTCATCTGACCATGCTCAAAAATATAGTGAAAAAATGAATAAATTATAAAAAGTAGTTCTAATTTTAGTCATTTATAAATACTTATAAAAGATCTATACAAAAAAGTTAAGTTTATAGAAAATCATTACATTATGTACATATTTATATGTGCCTGAAACTGAGGTTCACTAATCAAGCAACAAATTTAAGAAATTCCATATCAAATGAAAGGTATATAGATTATGCTTGAAAGTCTTCTTTGACATAATACTACAATAACAGGGAGGAAAAGGTTTAATATCTAATACAAATTGAATTATGAATACTTAACTATATTTTAATGTGTTAAATAATTATTACGAGAAAGCACAAACTGCTGTTGATTGTTTAAAAAAGTAAGCAAAGTAGTAAGTAACTTCTCCATGTACCGAGCTAAAACTTTAAAGATGAGAAAAAGAAAAAATTGTGCAATCATTATCAGTTTTGTTTTGTAACAAAATTATTCGTTTGTCAACTTCTCCATGTTTATATAAATATAAAGAGAAAATGTACAAAAATAATAATTTTAATTCTGTAATAATGGTTAAATTAAAAAACTGCAACTAATAAAATTCAACCAAAGAAACAAGTTTCTTATTTACATTATTCCTTTAATTAAAGCTTTTAAAAAAACATTTTTTTGAACCATTTATGCACCAACTTGTTAACTGATCCAATACTTTGTGGGTTACAGGATCCCTTATAACAAGTCACATAAAATTAAAAAAATACCATCAACATTACAATTAATAGCATTAATTTCTGCTCAAGTTCCTATGTAGTTCACATAGAAAAAGAATGATTTTACTCAATTTGTTTTCATCAATATGATTCAATACAAAGACCTCACCAGTAGCATACAGTATAAAACAAGTCAGTAATTTTCAGGTTAAAAGGACTCAACCTTAAATGTATATATAATATATACTCACACACATACATTACGTTTCAAATACTTAAAGTAACAACACTTACCTCTAGAGCATAATATGTGGGTTTATTTGGCCCTAGTTTGTAAGCAACGGTTGTTAACAGGCCATGTTGTGACCAAACTATCTGCAACAGCAAACATTATTCTGTAGTATAATGACACATTTGGCTTTTGTCATAATTCAAAAAATGGCAAGAATAATTCATTTTATAATACAAAATTATTTATTCAAAAACATATTACACCTTAAACAATTTGTAAAGGATCTAAAACAGCTTTAAAAAATGTTGTTAACACAGACATAACTTGTTCAAACAAATTACTACAGAATTTTAGAAGAAACTATGTTTACAGTGTAACAAAACACGATGTCAGTTAGTATACAAGGCTACATATTTTGAAACCTACAATAACTAAAATATCAGGAACCTTAGGAGTTAATATACATGAATTATTACCATTTAATAATCAAAGGTAGTATATTACTTCTAAAATATATAAACAAATGAACAAAAACTGGCCAGACCATTTCAATGTTTAAACTTATGAAACATTGAAAGACTTAATG
Source organism: Limulus polyphemus (assembly GCF_000517525.1). NCBI lineage: Eukaryota > Metazoa > Arthropoda > Merostomata > Xiphosura > Limulidae > Limulus > Limulus polyphemus. Next base: position 922,453 of record NW_013665698.1, on the reverse strand, counting down.
TAGGCAATCATTGAAGTTGTGGCATGCATTATGTTGCTAAGCAACCCTTCAACCTTGATCGCAAAAAAGACCTTGAGACACATGGAAAATTAATACAAAAGCTAAGTATAATAAGTATTTTATAAGATGTAGAATTGTGTAAGTAATTTTTTAAAACATAGCAATAATGAGTTAATCTTTTGGTATACTTTTCTACTGTGAAATCTACATTTTTCAAAAATAAACTTGGTAAAAAAGCAATATCAAATCAAATAAACTATTAAATACCTGTTTTCCTGTGTTGTAAAGAAGAAAACTCCCTGTACCATAACTGAAACAAAAATAAAAGGTACACTTTACAATAAACTCCAAATTATAAAAAATACCCAGTAATTTTAACTCTTCCAGGAGTGAAAATAATCATATTTGTACCACAGAAATAAAGAAGGAAATATATATGTACAAATATACATTAGAAAAAGTTCACTACCAGGCAAACAAATTTCAAAAGCACCATTAACTAAGATCCAAGCTTAATTTACTATAAATTAAGCAACATGTTTAATTAATCAAATTTTTAGAAAATTACTGGTATTCCTAACTTGCCTAGAATTGTATTGCATTTTTCATAGTGCTTAAATCATCTGTAAAAGAAAGTTCTCAATCAAGTTAAAAGAAAAAAAAAACAATTTTATATTTATAAGTTTATGTCTTACGTGTTTTTAGCTTTTCCAAAATCAAAACACATCTGGCCAACCATGGCAGCACTCTGATCCCCAAGAGCCTATAGAACAAAATATATGTCAAAATTCTTCAAATGCGTGAACAACTAAAAAGCAAGAAAGGAATCGTAACATGGAATAAAAGTGGCCAATATGTATAATTAAAAGTCAACTTCTTTCTGTTTGTTTTTCTAGTTCTTAGTGTCTATTAATGGAAAGGCAACTTTCAATACACTTTCCCAATTCACTTAAATTATATTTATGCTTCAGAGATTCTTTCTAGAAAGTTTTTCTTGTGCTTTTGAAATGTTTAGGTATCACACTGAATTATTTTAATGTGGGCGTGTTGCAATATGTACAAAGCTTATTTATTATAATTTTTGTGCAAAGCTACATAAGTTTTAAGCCATTAGATTACAGACAAGACAGTTATTCAACAGCACCCATAGCCCACACTTTGGCTACTCTTATCTGATTAATTATTGGGATTTTACCATCAATTTTACTGAACACCCATGACAACACAGTATAGAATGCATCTTTGCAACATTGGAATGGAAATAATGAATCTAAGAATCACAGTCTTGGCATTTTAACCACTAGGCCATGCCTAGTCCTTTCAAAAGAATACGAGATAGTTTCATAAATAAAGGGTTATAATTTATAGTTTCATAAATTATAACACTATCACATAATCATTAGAAGATATATTTACAATAATTCTGCATTATATACAAAGGAAATTAAAATATTCCAAAAGAAATAACAGCATTGTGTACTGCAAATGTAGATGTAACAAGACACATTGGTTTAAATTACAATGTTTTTATGCAATGCTACATGAAAAATGTTCCACCATTCCAAGCACCCTCTTCATAAAAAGCCCAAGATGTGTATATCCAATAGTCATGGAAGTTCGCCAACAATGAGCAAGTTAGCAAACAGAGATCGCTTGAGCCCAAAATATGAGCTTAAAAGGTGTTGTCATCACAATAAAACTAATATTATCTCACTTGACTTTGTTTTTTTTATTAGTTATTCCATACTCCATTTCAAATTTTATATTACTGAATACATTATTGTTATTTCAACTTTGTTTGACTTTTATTTAGGTTACTTTAGGAATATATGGTTGACAATGATTAATCAAAAATACCAGATTATCAAAGTGGAAGCTTCTCTTTTCTCATGTATAAAATACTGAAAACTTGGTTACAATGTTATACAGCTACCTTTTAAAAAATTAATGTGTATTGTAACATTATTGCAAAAATAATACATTACAGCTAGGATAGAAAAGCTAAAAAAGTATTGTTGACACAGTAATACTATATTATCTGAATAGGTGTTCTAGATCTGGCTTGGCGTATATATATTGATGGTTAGGGCATTCCACTTGTAATCTGTAGGTTACAGAACTAAAATCAGATGCAGAACATGTTCACCCTTTTAGCTGTAGGGGCATTATAATGTGACAATCAATCTTACCATTAACTGGTAAAGAGTAGCCCAAGAGTTGACAGTGAATGCTGCCAGCCAATTATCTTCCCTTTGATCGGCAAATCAAAATTAGGGAAGGTGGCAGATAGCTTTAGTAATGTTGTCATAAAAAAACAGTCTCTAGCTTTCTTCTTATTCATTCCCCTATTGGTTTTTAGCTTTGTATGATAAAGATATAAATATCAAAAGTTTCATTTTCCAAAATAAACTGATGTTATCTAACTTTTATGTTGTTTGATTTTAAATTTAGTCCTCTTGAAGGATATCCAAAATAATAGTTTTTTACATTGACTAAATACGTGTTTGCTTAATAAGTAAAATGATTATTCATTTCCCTCAATTGGTTACAATACATTTGAGTAAATGTTTAGTTATATATACAACACTCAAGGCTCCAACATTGTTCTACACATGCTAAATTGAAGATTTAAAACAATACTGCACTTTCTGAAATATCAAGTCTGGAAAAGTGTCCACAGTATTGTTGTAATAGGTGATTTATAAGTGAATAAATTTTTCATTGTTTCTAAATGTTCGACAACTTATGAGCTTAACTTATAGCTTTAGAGATATCTAGTAACCCATAAATCACTGCTCTGGTACTTGGTGTTAGGTAGCAGGCACTATATATGATGCATTACAGTTCTTTTGTGTGATAACTTAGTTACTCCAAAATAATGTTATTTCATAAAATTGCTATTTTGATATAATATGTAAAAAAGTAGGTATTATGATTGAAAATGCAGATATTCATAATACATATCTTTAAAAAACACAATCTTGAAAAGCTTGTATGACCACTGATCATTAATAAAAACAAATCATAACTATACTGTTAATTTGTTTTCCAAAATGTGAGCAGAAGTCAGAAAATATTACACAATCAACCTACTTTAATGTATCATATAATGGTATTAACATACAGTAGTAGCAGTTTACTAATACCAAATGACAGTTGACTATGGAAAAATAAACACCTTTCCATGTGAAAAGTTAACAGTTACTCAAATTAACAATCTATATTTACTTGCACATTTTAATTTTGTTTTTTAAAAGTGTCTTAAGCTGTATAACAGTTAAAATCAACAACAAGCAGTATGATTTGCATCTTAAAGCAACTGTGTCACTAAACTACCCTGCTCATTGGTCAAGTTTCTCCACTGATATGAAACATTATTTTTCTACAAAGATATATATATATATATATATATATATGTTACCACAAAATCTAAAATATATTCTTAAATCCTTTAAAATGAAAAAAATCAAATATGAATCAATATTTTTATACATTATAGCTTTTACATGATAGTACAAAACATGCAGTGACTTTTCAAAACTGACATAGACAAAAACGTTTTATACCGTAAAGCAAAATGTATATGGTGCAATGCCTCTCCAACAGTGTTGGGGAACAGAGCCATCTAAAGTACAAAATTTAACAATTTCTTTCCTTTTGTTTTTTCTTTAAAGCTACTACACAATAAGTGATTTCAGGGTATTATATTGACAAGATAAGCCAGCCAATGGGGAGATGAAAATTTATGACAAAAATATACAAGCCATAGGCAATAACTTACACCATTAAAATGTATTAAGTTATTATCCAGATTAATTTTACTCTTTTATTTCTTTTGTTTGTTTCTCAAAACATGTTACTGCTCAAGGTACGAGTAATAGGTTGATGCCAAAAAATTGTAACAAAAAAAATGCTCATTTAATATTATGTGATAATTTTTCTTAAAACACACAATTTGTTTGATGTTTTTTTCATTTACCCCTGATATTGGAACTCCTTCCAACGACCCTACAGCTATAGTCCCATAAATTTCTGAAGAACTGCGAATTTCAGGCAATATGCTAGCAGGGATCTGTAAGAAACTATTAATACTAAAACTGTCAATATTTCATTTAAAACTTTGAACATATCATCCGACTAGGTTAACTTTTAAAACTTTACAAATTGAGATTATTTGATAATGTGAAAAATCCTTGGAGAGCAATGTTACTCTAAATAGAAATAAGAAAGCATGTCAATGAAGCACACAGATACTTCTCTGTACCTTACTATCTACTATGTCATACTATAATATCATAATTATTTTTTCATTGCAGTTTCTCTATCAAAGCTTAAAATAGTACTTTACATATAAAGGGTGTATTCATTTTCAACAGGCAACATTATGAAAACATAAAATACAAAATGTCCCAATTTAATTAAAACTCTTATAACACTAATGGTCATCAAATGCCAAATTCTGGGTAGCATCCGATAAAACCCTGTGATAATTATACAAACCATTACCAATATTTATCACTGAAAACTACTGGTTAGTATTCAGACAAGAACCTTTGACATAAACAGTAAATCACAGGCAATAAGTTTTACCACAGAAAAGTACTGTTTAATATCCAGATAAAAGCCTGTGGTGTAATCATATAAATATGTCTATAATTTTCACCACAGAAAAGCACCGGTTAGTATCCAAACAAGAACCTGTGAACAAACATATTAACCACAAGCAACAATAACCTTCAAACTGAATAATTTATACAATTACACATTCAACTTTAAAAACTATATATGAATATGTTGTTGTCCCTGAAGATGCCAGGTTAACCTGGTAAAACATAGTAAATATAAATATCATATTCTGTATATCTGACAATAAACAAATTTAACGTATTCGATGACGAGTTTTAAGTATATATGAGTATACTTACATTATGTACATTATACCATAAAACAATGATAATGTACATTTATTACATAAAATACAATATGTACATCCTAACTAAGATAATATTTTCTGAGTTAGATACAGAAAACCAGTTTCTATTGTTGTTACTGTGGGATTCCCAGGACAATTTCATGCACAAATATGCATTTCTGATATAATGATTCATTTAAACTACAGAACAGGATTCTTTATCATACCTGCAGAGCTCAGGATCCCATGAAAGGTTCTCAATATTCATGAGCATAGTACGACTTGCATTGGTCACATCAGTTACATGAATACCTCCATTTTTTCCACCTGTCAAGTTCTGCATAGAATATAATCAATATTCCCTAAACATTTTCACAGCAACCACCGGGAAATTTCATTTTAGTACAATTAAACTTTATTTTTTATGTGATAAAAAGAAACTGCTAATAAACTTACTAGCTGAAGTGTGAAAAGGATTTGAAGAATTAATTCTGAACTTTGAAAAAACAAAATCAAAAATTAAACTTACTTTCCAAATATAAGAAATAATTTCATATATTGGTTCATTATATTATATTCAGTTGATATAATTATTAAACAACATTTTGATTAAAATGGCAATCAAGAATATCTAATTGTGCATAGGAGAACAAAACATGCCCAAATTATCCAAGAGTCCACTGTCCCAAACAAACATCGTTCCTCTTCAACAGCTTGTGTCACTTCAGGAACATGTTCAAACAACCATCTTAGTTTAACAGCACTAAAATAGGTTGACAATGGTAAGCCACATTTTCCCTTGAAAAGAAAATAATCATTAAAATGAAATTATCTAGTACTTGCCAAACAATAACAACATTGAAATTTGTAACTCACACACATTATGGTTAATAAGTAATTTGTTTAAGATTTGTTTTGTAGTTTTTCCAAGTCTAATTTATTTTAATCACTTTCATGTGCATAAAAAAGAATAATGTATATTTAGCAGTTCAGTAACATGGAACAAATGTAACAGTGACCTTACACAAAAAAACATATTTGCTTGTACCTAGAAAACCTAACAGACTACATACAGTCCTCAAAATTAGTGGTAGCATATGGCAAAGCTGTGGCTTTTTATGATAAATGCTATATATTAGTAGCTGATTAGTAGCTTTTACACTATATCAGTTTCATTAATAAACATCTGTTTTAATCAAAGTGTGTTTCAAAACCAGAACTAAAACACACACACTGTCAAACTATGTGTAGTTTTGTTTTGGATTATAAAGTGTTTTATGGAACAGTGAAGTTTATTACTTTAAATTTGTAGTAATTTGACATATCTTAGATACTTCTTCATTCAGAGCAAGCAGAAAGATAAGTTCAAATTTACATTATTTAAAGAATAAAAAATATCAATGCGGCAGAAGTCTTTTTCTGGATTTTCCTAGCATTAAGCAATTCCACTATTTTCCCACAAGTACTATTTGATTTTGATTTTCTGCGAAAATTGAATATCATGTGGGCAAAGCATAATAAAGTTTATGCTACAGGCTTAACTTGGAAAGCTACCTATAATTTTATGATTCCATCAAAAATATTTAATTAAAATAAAAACTAGTCTTAAGTGTTTTATCTTTTACCTTGGCGAGAATGTTTGGCTTAAACTCCACTTGTGTATTAAGTGAATCTTTAGCTGAAAGAATCTCTTCAGAATGAATGACAGCATGTTCTGTGATGTTGCTTAATTTCCATATCATGACCTTGCCAAAATTAAATGAAACTTACACAAGAAATAATGTCAGAATATCAAAAAATACCAAAGCCTACACGCTGATAAAGCCTAGCCATTTCTGTGAATTTATGTACATGAATTAAAAACTGAAATTGTATTTTAAAATCCAGCATTTTGTGAAAGTATTTTCAACTACTGCTTGCTGTATATCAAGTAAAGTATGTATATGGCATGAATAAAAATGCTCCCAAAATGAGCCTAAGCAACTGCTGAACCTAGAGGATTCTAGTTATATAAGTGCTCTTCTGTATCATTTCAAGCTATTAGATTAAAAAAAAATGTATCAGATGACAATATTCAACACAATGATAATAAAACAATTAAAACCAAATTTTTTATGACAACTAGTAATTTACTTGGTTTGATTTAAAAAAAACACTTATCCTAGGTAAGTGACAAACAACTTCCAATAAATGTAAATAATTGCAGAGAGTCTTGTATTCTGTGTATTGCATTCTACACACCCAAAATACTGTTTAAGACAAAAAATGTTTGCACTGTACTAGTAATGTTACACTTAGTCATATATATATATATAAGGATGCTTAATTACAAAAATCAAATACGAACCAAATATTTAATAGCTTTTACTTAATATTTTGATGCTATCATAATATACATGTTTAAAAGAAGTGTTCTACTTGTTACTGTAGATAACATTCTGTTATTTTCAGTCTACACTAGATGTAAAGCCATAAAAATAACAGATACAAATGCCACAATTAAAGCTGATAAGGTTATTGAAATAATCTTACTGCATTGATATTTGTAAATACAAATAATCCTCATAGTTTTAATTCCACATGAACATGGATATACTGTGCATTTTACTTTAAAACTAACCTTAAGATATTCTTTGTTCTTATTAGGTGTTTTGGCTGTCAGCCTTTCAACAGTTCCTTCTGTTCTATTATCTAGCCATACTGAACAGAAAAAAAGGAAATGGCAATAGAGTATTCAAGCTACATGTAGTTAACAGTCTCTGATATATGCAATAATATGAATACGTCATTTCTTAACACTATTACTTTTAGTAATTACAGAGACAAAACTACAAGCATTTACCTACAAGACAACTAGCATGATTGCAGAGCATATTCTAGATGATATTTTTTATAGAAGTGATTTGTTCTCTTTTTTACAGTGAAAATTAAATATTCATTATCATTTGGGTTTGAAGCATTTTACAGTTAGGCAAAAGTTATGATAAACAATTCTTTAATTCTTGGTTAACTTTTTTAATTTTGTTTCATTTTGGAAGCATAAAAGCTTTTTAACTTGGAAACAATGTGCAAAGAAAATTAGTCATGAACAATAAGGAAATGATACTGAACTAAAATGAATTTTATGAAGCATACAAGCAAACTTTCTTTTGTTTCTAACAAATCGTGTGACTATTATTGTCTTCCATATAATATTTGGCATGGCAGTGGTAGAGAAAGTAAAAATAATATACAAAGTTATCTAAATGTCTCAAAATCTACTGCATAAAAATGATCATCAGAATGTAACAAGTAAAAGTTCATATATGCCGTTTGTGCAAAAAAACACACAAATTAATGCCTTCTAAAACTTATGAGTAATTTTATCAAATACATATATTATGTATAAAGTAAAAAAATACACAATTACTGACTATAACCTATCTTATACAGTAAGTGGAATTATAGCTTCACCTGACATAGAAATTATTTTAAAAACTATTTGTTGAAAAAACAATAAAGCAAACTAACAAAAGTGTACAAACATCATCCATGTTTTTGTAGTTATAAAACTCAACAGCATTTTTATTTCTTTCTCTTTCAAAAGAAATTAAGCATTTTGAAAGACACAATTTTACTGAAAAACAAAAAGAATACAAAACTGTGAGGCATCTACACAACTGCAAACAAATTATGTAATGTCTATACAATTCAACCTCAAATTTTCTGCTATGTGCCATGATCCAGGTAAAGTTTCAAAAGCCTCCTGCTATATTCCAAGATCAAGGCAATATTCTGACTACATGCCAGAATAAAAAGCAATGTTCCAACTGTCTCCAGCTATGTGCAGTGATTCAGATAATGTTCCATTTATCTCTAGCTATGTCCTATGATTTAAGCAATGTTCCAACTATCTCCACCTACATGTTGTGACTCAGGCAATATTCCACTTATCTCTAGATTTGTGCCTGAATCATGACACATAGCTGGAGACAATTGGGACATTGCTTAAGTCATGGCACATAGCTGGAGGCAGTTGAAAATGGCCTGAATCATGGCCTATATCTGAAGACAATCAGAGCATTGTTCGAATCATGGCATATAGCTGGTGATAGTTGGAGCATTGCCTGAGTTATGACAATGTCCCAACTACCTCCTGATATAAGATATGTAATTCCCATTCACTTCATATGTACTTTTAATTTTCCAAGCCTTCATATATTTTATATTCATATAAAAATTATTGAAGTTTTTATCTTCAATGTTTGTTTTCATTCACAATTTGTTTCAATCAGATAAAAGGATGGTCTTCTTAAAAACAACTTTCTACTTCACTTGACTTTAGTGAATGTTTAACCTTCAGAGTACATATGCAAATACTGTAGCACCAAGCAAAGTGCTTCTCTATGACTAACTAATGGTTTTGAATATTTTTAGTTTATACACTTTTTAAAAACACAAACACACATATGAAAGTTGAGCAATTAGTGGAATTTACTAATACACTAATCATTGGACTCATTAATCAATTACATTTAATTATTTTATTAATTTAATCATAACTTTGATTAATCAATTATTTTACAGAACACTAATTGATGCTCATAAGTAATCAATTATATGGATCAATCGAATTAATCTCTCAACTGTAATATACAAGTGCTGCCTACTGATAAATTGAGACAAGTAAATCCTCAGTAAAAAACAACTTAAATCTGGAATTTCTACCTTCCATCAATGCATCTAACTGATTTCATTCCATCTTTAAAATCATGAGGTTATTATGGTCCAATATAGCATAGTATTCACATTAATATTATTTTCACTGGCTGCCAACAAACTTTCTGCCAGTTAATGTGTTTGTATATGTATTAATAAAAGAATAAAAAAATCTCTTTCATGTCAATCTAAAATTTGATCACTTTAATTTTCATGTTTCTATAGTAAAAAATCTTATCTTTCATTTTCTTTTATTGTTAATTCAATTTGAACCATTTCTATACAATTTCTATGAAAAACAATTTTTTTCTCTAACTGTCAGGTTTTTATGTATGGGCAGGGTTCTTTACAGTAGGTGTCTGTGACTTGTTGGCAATAAATTTCAACAATAAACAAACAGCAACACAGTATACTTGTTCTAAAGTAATATACTAAAACATGTCAAACATATATACAAATGTTCATTACACTGTTGGTTATCACAGTTGTATCCAGGGCTTTATTTAAATTGTCTCTTTTTTTTGTCAAATTCCCCACAGCTGGTTCAGTTACTTGAGAACATAGTTTGACAATATAAATTATTCTTCTCTATTCTGTTATTACAATATAATCTGTGATAATTCTACTTTAAAAATTGCCACTATAAGCTCTCTATAGCTAAACTAATAATCACACAATCTAGATCTATCTAACTTGAACTATAAACATAATTCCAATTTTTTTAATTATATTAAACATGGGTATCATTATCTCCCAACAGTTTCAGTTTTACAGTCATCTTTGCTTTTAATAGAATGGTAGCAGAAATATGACAAATATACAGAATCAGCAGAAAATGAAACAAATATGATATACTTCTCAATTAACACTCCTAAACAAATGACTACAAGGAAAACAACTTACCTATTGCATTATATAATGGCTCTCCAGTGTATTTGTCCCATACAATTGTAGTTTCTCTCTGATTGCTAACTCCAACAGCTTAGAGAAATACAAATACAGAGGTCATAGCATAATCAATAGCACAGAATTACATGAGGAGGAAGAGATAACACGAAACATACTTTACATTTTTATAAATCTGAAACTGTTCAAAAAGTAAAATATATGTATTTCAAACACTATAGATCACACCAGTGTATTGCTGACTAACAAGGACAAGGCACTACATTCATGTCTTAAGTAACAAACTTATTAATAAATAATTCATAAAATTAAATATTAAAAGCCTAATAAACATTTTCAGATACATAAATATGTGTTATTGACCTTACATGAAGTAAAACGATACACCCTATTATAAATGTTTTCCTACATATGCTAATAAGGAATAATGATATTTTGGTTACAAATTTCAAAAAAGCAAAATTTGAAAGGATGCGAAAAGAATTATCTGTTGTGAATTGGGCAGCTGAGTTATTTGGAGACACTGATCAGATGTAAAATATTTTAAAGATAAATTTTTAAATATTAAAGGTAAACATATTCTTTATAGAAAGAAATGGGTAGCTACAAGTAAAAAAACCTACTTAGCTCACAAAGGGTATAAAACATAAAATTTAAGAAAAGCATCATAAATCTAATAAATTTAAATTGACTGGTTGACAAGAGATTTAGAAGATCAAGAAAGTTAGTGAAATAGGAAATTAGGACATCAAAAAG
>NW_013665698.1:903062-910210 GCF_000517525.1 Limulus polyphemus | reverse complement strand
ATAAGTATAAATTAGATGGGAATAACCTTTACAGTGTTATGAAGGAAAGGGATCTTGGTGTAATAGCTGATCAGACTCTAAAGCCATCCAAGCAGTGTGTTGTTGCTAGTGGTAGGGCAAATAGGATTTTAGGTTGTGTTTACAGAAATGTTGAATACAAGTTTAAAGAGGTTATAATTTCATTGCATAGGTAACTGGTGAGACCGCATTTCAAATATTGTGTTCAGTTTTGGGCTCCTTACCTTGGAAAGACATTGAATTGTTGATAAGGGTTCAGAGAAGGGATACTAGAATGGTGCCTGATACTAGAAAGGAGGGGTTGTCATACAAGGAGAGGTTGAACTCTTTCAAATTGTTTTATCTTGAAAAAAGAAGAGTTAGGGGGGATCTGATTGAGTTGTTTAAGGTTTTAAAGGGAATTGATTGAGTTGATGCATCATCTTTTTTCATACTGAACAGTAAGAATAGTAGGATTAGGGGACACAAATATAAATTTTGACAGGGTAGGAGTCATCTTCAGTTAAGACAGTTATATTTTTCTAACAGAGTGGTTGGAATGGGTTGCCTTTGGATGTTGTGGAGGCAGTAAACTTAAGTGAGTTTAAGAGAAAGCTTGATAAGTATATCAATGATAAGGGCTGGCTTTAAGATTTTATTTTTTTAATTTATTTATTAATAGTTTTAGTTTAGTTTAGAGGATAGAACTAATAGGTCCCATGTTGTCCCAAAACGTTATGTTAAATTAATGGAAGTTGCAATCTTCCTTAAAGAAATAACACATGCCTTAATGTTGCAGAAAAGTGTCAACAAAAATACAAGAAATAATTAATTCAGAGTTGTAGTGGATAAAGATATTAAAATTCACCATATGCATACATATACATATATACACACACACACACATACAAGAAAAATATAAGAACTCTTAATTTAATGATGATACAGCTAAGACTAAGAATATGATCACTAATTATCCATAGCTTACACTAATCTACAGCTTTGGTTTGTTATAATACAGTTGGTTTGGATATTATAATTGATCTGTCCAAGTTTAGTAATTCAACTTTAATGCAATTTTCTGAGATAATATTTTGATATTTCAATGGAAAAATATAAACTTTTTGCTAGGTTGGTAGTTAAAAATAATACAAATATTATATAAGTTTAATGACTTTTCAGAATCAATTCAACAGTGACTAAGAAGAAATCAACATTATTTCCTTTTCCCATTTCTTTTTAAACAAATAATAAAAAGCTATATTCAAAACATCTTAAATACATGTTATTATAAAAAGGTGAAAATTACAAACCTTTGATATCACTAGGATCAATTTCCAAAGTATCCAAGTTTGTTACAACTTTACTGATGCACTGCTCTACTGTATTAAAGATATGTTTAGGATCCTGTTCCACCCACCTAAGAAATCATAAGATTAACATTTTATATCATAAACACTGTAGTAATTAATATAACATGTCTAAAATGCAATAGTATGGCTTTGTCCTAATTTATTATTTTGATGTTTTTAATGTATTGGTTTAAACAATGATTAAAAATTACTCTGCCAATCAGAATTACATAACTAGCAATCATAATAGTGTTCTTGTAATAACAATCACAATAAAATCTCCAAATGTTTTATAAGTATTGTTTAAAACTAAATAGTTAATTCCACTTAACACAATTTCATGTTCTACAAATTTCATATAAATTGTAAAGATACTTAAAATATAATCCTAGAACATAAAAATACAATATATTGAAGTAGGGCATTTCCATTTTTCAACATTTTCAGCTTTACACATATCTCTAATATTTCCAAATTTATTCACACATTCTTATTACTGATGGTACTGCATTTGTGTACCATCTGAATGAAAAAAATTTAATTTGGAGTTAAGAAAAGATATCACAGCTTAAACTTTAAGATTTAATACAAAGTAAAAACTACTGTAGATCACACTCATGCTCTTCCAAAACCTCAGATTTATATTAATTAACAAGATGCACATAAATTAATCATATTTTTTAATAATTTTCAAACATCACCAGGTAAACTTTTCCTTTAGTTTTATAATTCTTAAAAGAACAAACATACAAAACAAAAGTCTGCATCCTTCAAAAGCTTAAATCTATTTATCCTTAATAGTTAAGTTTATAGTTCTAATTTTCATTAAACTATTCAAACAGACAATCCCACAGGAAAACTGTCTAAAACTCTAACAATTTTGATCACCTGAGACATGTCTCTCTTAAAATTTCTGTGCAATAAAGAACTTTATGCCTCTCTTGATATCTTAAAGGACTTAACCAGGCATTATTCCAGTAGCCATTTCTGTACTCTTCTCAACATGTTGGTTTCCTTCTTGTTAAAAAAGGGATCAGACCTGAACATAGTACCCCAAATGAGAACGCGGTCATCTTGCACAAAGCAATAATAATTTTTTCTTAAATGCAAATTTCCTGTATGCAGAAGCATAATTGGTCATTTCACTATAGCTAAACATTTGGCTGAGGGAGTAAGGATTTTATCCTCAGTGAAACCTAAATTTATTTATTTTCACAACACCAATGCTTCTTACACACACAGTGTCCTTTCTAAATTTTGATACCCCAAGCGAGTAACTTTACACTACTCAATATTAAAACAACTTCAATTTTGCAACCCATTCACTATGCTCATAAAGGTCATTTTGGATAAGGAATTTTTAAAAGAATCAGCTTTTTCCAATTATGCCAATCTCTTCCACTATTGGATGGATTCTTAGATTTTACACATAAAAGTTTGGCCTGTTATTTTGATCAGCTGGGAAAGAATCTCTTAAAACTAAGAATAATGATTTGAGATTTCCTAAAGATAATATTACATATAAATTCTTATCTTATTAACAATGTTATTTTTTATACAAAAATTATAATTTGAGTTAAAAATGAAATTTTATATTAATGTCACACAACTAACCATTACACATATGAGCATACTCAAAGACCTAACTGAACTAAATAATAAATATGTACAACAGTATTCATGGACCTATTTAAAATTCAGAATTATGGTAAGCACAAATCTATAATTCCAAGTATTGTAACACCACACCCTTCATATGGATAAACACTCTTCACTGGAATCTGGTGATAAGTGATCAATTCAGCTGTTTTGCTTGCAAAAATCTGTAGTCAAAAAACAAACCAAAAACACTAAGAAACATTCATTAAACAAGAGCATATGTTTACAGTAATGATACCATTCAAATATCAACAAGCATAACATACTTAATAAGTACAGATAGTACTTACATGTATATTAGCTTTATTACAAAATTAAATTTAAAATATAAAACAAAACACATGTCTAAGGAGAGTTGGGTGATTATTGGTTCAAGTAACTGATAGCCCCATCAATTAATTGCAATAAATTAGTACAATGTTCCTTCAACCATGGTATGTACAAGCATTAAAAAAAATGGTTAGTAGCAGGTACTGTTATCTTCTTTCTAATCAGCAATTTAACAGAAAAACAAAAAACTGGTTGATGGTAGGTGCTGCTAACCAGTTGCCTTCCTCCTAGTCAGCAGTAAAACAGCAGTGGCAGATAGCCTCAGTAACTTTACCATAACAAAATACAATGAGAAAGTTTAGTGGCAATGTTTCAATCAATTGATTGTTGGAATAATTAAAAACAGTGATAATCTATTGATTTATGTGACACAAATTACCGTAATCACTACTCATAAATAATCAATTACCTCAACTAAATTGCCCAGCTCTATGTCTTAGCTTTGATTACAACTTCAGTTCTTTATATATTCCATGCAAAATACTAGACTATGTTACACGTCAGTGAGATAGCACATGCATTTTCTCATTTTAGACATTGCATGAATCCCTGTACCTTAGGGTAAAAAATAAAAGCAGTTTTGAATAACATATTAAAAGTGCTACTTTTTGTCAAAATGAATGTAAAAACAACAGCATTATTAGATTAACTGTAACTCTAGCATCCTTCCATTGTAAACAAAACATAATTTTCAAGAAAGCATAAACAAACAGTATTAGCAATCTTCAGATCATTACAAAGAGCTGCATCAGAGAACTCCTTTTAACATAACACAAAATTTAAGGACAACAAGTGACTTGTTGGCCCATCTCGGTCATCCCATTTACGAAACTATAAAATACAAATAAAACAATCAAAGCCAGCCCTTATCATTCAAATATTTATCAAGCCATGCTTTAAACTCCTTCACATTTACTGCATCCACCACATTTACAGGCAATCCATTCCAGAAGCCAACCATCCTGTTACTGTTAGAAAAATAAATGTGGAATAACTGGAATATGACAAGGCATAGTTGTGGTCAAGGTGTTATTATCTATCAGTATCACCAATTACTTGAACAACTGTTTCAGTGTGAACTATCATTAAATTGGTGAACTATAATGTTTATTAACTTCACTTAGGTATTTACACATAAGAATTATATCTATGATTTTATTAGTACAAAATTATTATTTCACTATTTGATAAATTAGAGATAACCTTCTAGTAGTTAATAGTCTTATGTTACCTTGTTGATCCTTATATTTTAACTCTAAGTAAATGTGTTGATGTCATTACAAATGTTTCGGCTATTCCATTGTGAACAATTATTTCAGTCATCATAGAACACTATTTTACAGCTATATACATATTTCTTAATTTTAACATTTTAACTGTGTCACTAAAAGAAATAATGTTCCTTTGAGGCATCGTACGAAATATCTTAGATACTCCCATGCATTTGTTTTTCTTGGGAGAACCTGAGATCAGTGCAAACAGCAAAGGTAAGCATGTTATCCTATACTGTAAGATTAGGCCATTAGTTTAGTTTAGACTTAGTTGTACCTGTTCAATCATTTTTAATATATTTTTGTATACTGCGCCAGATTTTAGATCTTGAACGAACAGATACCGGTAAATGATACCACTCACCAAGAAACGTGTACTACTTGTCCCTTGGTCAATAGCCCCGACTAAAGGTCCATATTTCCCACTTTTAAACTTAGAAGCCATGCTTCGTAAACACGATAATTATATATACCAGCACGGCCCTAACGAGTCCAACTGGTTCACTTTATAAGTTTATTCCAAGTAGTTTGTATGCTCTGTGAAAAGCAAAACAACCAATGTAGTTAAGGTTAGCTCACACATTCTCTTCAGAAATTAATAATAATTTTACTTATACATTTTTGCCTTTCTCGTTTATTATTCTATCGTTTACACTTAAACTGAATATTATACTTTTAATAATACCTGTACAGTATTTCATTTGTGTCAAATGTTATGATCGTTATAAGATGTATCTTTTTTTTCATTCACCTATTGGCATTGCATTTATCATAATGAAATATAAACTTCGAAGAAATTATTTTGTCATCTACCATTAGAAAAACTGCAAACAACACCTGACAAGCCAAAAAGTAAAGTAGGCAGTTGCCTAGGGGCCTAAGATGTCAATTAAGGGCTTACAGTGTTATGTTTTTTCTACTAGCTTTCTCAGGTAATTTTTAAAGTTGGAAACTGTTATATTTTTAAAATATTAATTTGGTAACTAATTATTCTGGGGTATAAATTTGAAATGCAAAAAAATGTGATGGATTGTGGAAAAAGAAGAGAACTGAAATTCTCTATGGATCCATTATAGTCATAATCCGGTCGTGGCGGCAAAAGTAATTTTTTAATTAATACCCCGTGAAAACTGTCGTTTAACTCTGCCAGTTGATTATAATTGCGTTACATCGGTAATAAAAAAATGTAATGCATGCAGTATTATTGTCTGTATTTGGTTGTCTATCTTTGCCTATGGCCAGGTGGCTAGGGAGTTCGACTCGTAATCTGCGGATCGCGGGATTGAATCCCCGTCCCATCAAACATGCTCGACCTTTCAGCCGTGGGGGCGTTATGATATGACGGTCAATCCCACTATTCGTTGCTAAAAGAGTAGCCCAAGAGTTTGGTGGTGGGTGGTGATGACTAGCTGCCTTCCCTCTAGTCTTGCACTGCTAAATTAGGGACGGCTAGCGCAGATAGCCCTCGTGCTGCTTTGCGCGAAATTCAAAACAAACAAGCGCAGCTGCCTTTGTGTAAGTTTGCGTGAATACCACAAACAAGTAAGCAAGCAACCCTAATCATATATTTACTGCCTGCTATTGCAGAGTAATAAAGCTAATTTTTGTCAGCACGGTCTAGTATGCTCGTGGTTATCATATCAAAGAGCTATTAAAAATCTTAATAATAATTTATTTCGGTTATGTACTTCCTCGAAATTGCAGCTTGTCTATGACCTTATTCCTACCGCTAGACGGGATATGTCGACATCACTATAAAATGATAAATGGAGATACGTGTTCTAAATCATTGAATATGGCTGCATGATTACATGCAACATGTCCAATGATCTAATGGAAAAACTTGAAGCATTACAATATCAAACAATCTGAACAGCTCTGAGATTACCGAAATATACCCCACCTACCTACTAGATTCACTTAACGTTATACCTAGCCTTAAAGAAAGAATTATAAAATTAGCTAAAAGATATTATCAGATAGCCATTACAAGAAACTCGTTAACACGGCAATTTTCAACACTAGCCGCAACACCTAATACATGGCGCACCCACAATATTTTGTATGTAATAATTAATATGCAGTGTTATAATAATCTAAGCCGTTCCTCTCGTTTCAGATTCCTAGCTCATGCACTACCCAGATAGAATATTCGGCGTCCAGGAAGTGAAAGTGGGATTTTCTAGGGTACTCCCGTTTTCCTCCCACATCAAATATTTTGGGTATTGGATCTGTTACGCCTCTGGTCGTTAGTTAATTTTCCGTAAAAATTCTTTCCGACGAAACTTTAGCGATACAAGTCCTTTCTTAAATAAAACTGGTTTATTCTTTCTGAATACAACTTTGCAATACACTTAATTTCCACAGACACGCTATAAGAAACGCTATAACCCACAACGACCGACTCACGAGCTCGAATCAGCTGTCAGTATCTCTCTGTCTACAGTTCAATTACATTGTTGCCGTCAGTTCTTGGCGGTTTTATTTTCAAGAATACCGTACATCTAGTAAACACTCGAGGCTTCAGGAAGGGACATGA
>NW_013665698.1:898596-902765 GCF_000517525.1 Limulus polyphemus | reverse complement strand
TGAAATGTCCTATCATCGGTAACAGTCACATTATTGGTAGTAACTTCATCAAGGGCTTCACTGTTTCCCTTCTCAAAACCGAGTAGAGTTTCTTCTTCGACAGTGGCTTTTTCAGGTGACACGTCTTCAGCAGCATCATTTGTTCCATTGTTCACTTCATCCCAACTGAAATGTCCTGGACAGTGATAACGCCAAAGCCTGTTAGCATGCGCCACCTTTGGCTTACCTTGCTGACCACATTTTATCCTGAAAGTCACGTTTGATAGACGATTCACTATGTCATATAGGCCTTCCCATGGAGAAGACAACTTAGGAGACTTCCCTTTGGTCTTCCTGGGATCATACAACCACACCTTTTCTGGTACAAAGCTGACTTCAGTACATCTCTTATCATAAGATAACTTCATCGAATCAGCGGACGTTTTCAAGTTTGAATGCACTTGATGGTGAATATCATCCATCCTTTCTGATAACACTTTCACAAACTCTGACACATTTTTAGGCAACTCTTCATAAGGTGGGCGTCCTGTTAACAGATCCACTGGCAACTGAAGTTCACGACCAAACATCAACTTTGCTAGAGTGTATCCAGTGGCTTCATGCTCTGCTGTCCTATAGGCCATCAACAGTGGAGGGAGTAAGACATCCCAGTCATCTTGGCGACTATTACAAAACTTTGCCAATTCCTGTCCCAGTGTCCAGTTGTATTTTTCTACTATCCCATCAGACTGTGGGTGAAGTGGCGTTGTCCTGGTCTTTCGGATGCCAAACAACGTGCAGCATTCTTGGAACACAGCTGATTCGAAGTTACGGCCTTGATCTGAATGCAGTTCATATAGCATATGGCATTCTTTGATCTTGAAGGGGTTGTTAAGTCAGGATATGGGTTCCTCAACCATCACCTTGTTCAGAGTTCCTTGCTTAACAGAAGGGGTGCATATACCAACAGTAAGAAATTCCAGGGTCTATGCACAGACTTCCCTACACAATTTTTTAGTCTTTCTTGCTCTTCAATAGACAATGAATGCCTTAGGGTTTGGACTTATTATGGGGACAGTTGTTTGGCTTCACTCTGACAATTCCATGGTGATGTCTTGAGTTTCTCATTGAGGAGGCACTTAGTTCAGAGCTCCTTGTTTTCGATTTTGGACCTCCTTTTTATGGGACCATTCCTCTCTTATCATCCTACTAGCTTGCCATCTTCCATGGGAAATGCTTGTGGTAGCAGGTCAATTGCCTCAATCCTCACTGATTCTCCTGACAGAATAGATGTTGCATTGCAAGGTTGTGTTGTATTGGCTATAATTTTGCAACTCTGATTGATGGGTTGGCCTCTCATTTGATCACCTAACTACTAGTAATTTGGTCTCCAGTACCTCATCTTTGGGCTTTGGCAATGGATACATTCTGTCGGGACAGAATGGGATTACAACTGTAAGCTTTCTCTCCCCTTCATATGTTACGCAGGGTACTAAATATGATTTGTTCCAACCCATTGTTGGGCCTGTTGATAGCACCAGATTGGTTGGTACATCCTGGTTTTTGCTTCTGCAGTACCTTCCTGAGTGCCCACTTCTTTTTCAGCTGTCTTTGTAGAGGCAGCTATGATCTGTCTTGATACACCCGGCTGTTCAGAAGCTCAAGTTTCAGGTATGGATATTATGTAGCCTTTCGCTCAGCATTGGGGTTTAATTTCTAAGGTTGCTATGTATCTGTCTCAGTTTTGTTTGCTCTGAGATGAACATTTGTCAATGGAAATGACACGCATATCAGTAATGGTATATTGAGAGGAGGTTGAACTCATTTTAGGCATAAGTGCCAACCATAACTCATTTTTTGACCTGGCTCTTAGGAAGAGGGTTTTGCATTTTCCACAGTTGCCCTGTTTAAGGCGGCCTTATCAACTACCGTTTGAGTATTGTGACTACATAATTTCTGAGTCCCCAGTACTCTATGGATTCCACAAGTAGCTTTGGGTCCTTGGTCCCAAATGACCATTCCAGTTACCTAACAGGTATATTAAGTTTATAGTATAGGCCCTTTCTCAACACCTGTTTGTGCCCTGATTTTATATGCCCTGTATCTCCTTTATCTGAAGGTTTATTTTTTGTGGTTGCTGACCTACTGACATCACCAGTTCGAGTGATTTGTGCTGTTTGTCGACAGACTGCTTTCTCATTCTCTCTACATCCTCAGACCAGTTCTTCCTACCCAAGATACTGTCAGACAGGAAAGGGGTTAAAGTCCTTTTACCTGTTCCTCTGATCACTATTTCGTACTTCTATGTCCAATCAGATTTTTATTGTTGTTATATTCAGTGAGGGTATTGTTGCCTGCTTTAATGCCTTTAGAGTTGCTAGACCACGACTTTTCTTTTTGGCTCTCTTTGAAGGCGAAGATTCTTCTGCGAGTCACGTCTAATCAGATTTTGTCACATTTCTATGCCCTTAGCAGCCTGGTCAAACTACCTGCTGGAGGTCATTGTGCGAACTGGTATGTGGACCTCCCCCAATACTTTTATCTCGCATTATTTGCCTGATCTGGCAGTCTCTTCATCTGAGGGTTTTCAGCTACCCCCTATAACTATCTTAACCATTTCAGCTAGATTATACAGAGGAGTGAGTCTTTTCATTGATACCTTTCAGGGTCCCTTAACTTGTTTTCACAGAATTCCACTCTGTGGCGAGTGTTGCCCAGGTAGTTGTGCTTTTATCAAACCAATTCTGTACTAGCAACCACTAATTCAATATATTTTATACAGGTTGCAACAGGCTGGACTATCATGAGTAAAGCAAAAGGGGATCCTGTCCATCCTTGCCGATCATTAGATTGAATAAATTGGGGTCAGTTTGCTTTTAAACATTTAGGGAACAATAGGTTTTCCTATTGCACTGTTTCCAGAGCACTGTTCCTTAGAGCTCCCCAATGCACATTACCCCCCATATTATACTAGTGGAGCCAGGGCTTTCTCACCACACCCAATTTCCAGTCACTGGGATTATGGATAGAGGCTTTTCCTCCAGTGTTAGAGTTGGCAAAGTTGGGTGCCCTCCTACCAAGGTCCCTGAATGTTTTTCCCAGATGTCGGTAGGAGTGGCACCAGTCTATGTGTGAGCCTACTTGTAGTACCAATTCAGATTTGATGCTCTGCTATCCGGTTGGGGTGTGCATGGCCATTCTCTTTGATCAATATAGATTCAGTACATTGTTCATGGAAGAGGGTCCACTATCTTCTCATAATTCTGAACACAGAGTGATCCCATCCTGGGTTCTTGGCTGAGCACTGTTATTCCATGTCCTCCCCATAATTCCAGGGGCAAGTGGAATGTACCTTGCCCACAGGGTTGGGGAGTAAGTATGGGTGTTCATAATTCCAGACCAGATGAGTTCTGTTTCCTTTGGTTGAGTAAAGCATACATGATCCTCTCATTTTGAACCTGGTGTGTTGCCTTTCAGGCTTCTTCAGGTGGAGGAGAAAGTTTGTCCACTTCGGTTTTGCTTATTTTCTTGTCATGATTCCAGTGGCTTGGAATGCATCACTATATGGCTGGAGGTTGAGATCCACTCATAAGTATATATAGATATAATGTTGCAGTTCAACTGCTTTAGCTTCCAGCATGGGATATTGGGACCAAGACTCCTTAATTCCAACCCTGAGTAGTGGAACCTCGGCAGTCTGGTTGATACTGGTCTATAGTGATGATCACTGATACAGGAATTACGTTCAGAGTGAAGAGCATTACCCGTTCTGGATGTAGTGCAGTTCTCCCACTAGGGTGCCAATCTTCTTTTGACACACCCATGATCTATGCAGATGCTTTATATATGGATTATGCCCTCACTGGCCACTCCACCTTCTAAATGTGGGATTGTAGCTATAAGTGGGAGAAGAGGTTTGGTTGTATTGGAAGTTAACATTTTCCTAAATTGAAAATGTATTTTAAATAATACTTACTTCTCTCACACTTTCCCACCCCTTCTCCCCACTAAGAACCAATGTTAGAGACTAGGATGGAGTCAGTCTCGAAAAAGTGATAACATTATCTGAAAGAGGTGCTTATATACAGTACCAGGATAGAGGGTGCATTGACATAGATGGAGAGTGTCATGAGACAAATCTTGCCAAGGTCAATTAAGTGGGGTATAAAAGACTGGAGCAAGCAAGAAAA
>NW_013665698.1:897573-898586 GCF_000517525.1 Limulus polyphemus | reverse complement strand
CAAGAAAAAATCAGACCAATGCTTAGATGGCCAAAGGAAGAAACCTTGGCAGTCGAGTAATAGCTGTAAGTGTGAGGGGAGGTAAAGTATTATTGGACATACATTTTCAATTTAGGAAAATGTTAACTTTTGTTAATTGATTTTATTCATGTGTTGTGGCATTAATCATTTGAGCTGAACAACCTTGAACTAAACAAAAACAGTAACAATTGGAAACTAAATTTGATTAGTTGATTATTTTTATGACATTAATCAGTTTATTCGTAATTGTACATGACACTAGTCATTCCTAGGTAATCAGTTAATCGAGATAATTACCCAGCTCTAATTATGGTGAACGATTTATTGGTGGTCATGATCATTAGACTATTACTGACACATGCTGTAGTTCTCAGTTTGTCATAAGTAAATTATATTTTGCTTGGGTTGTTAGGTGCTTACAATATTATACTTTGTTGCTCTTCCTGACAGAAATACTGTCACTTCAATGTTTTTATTTTTTTACTTAACATTGTGTAATACATGTCTTTTATTACTGCTGTTACAGTTTAATTTGATTCTTTTTGTTTTCTGTTGTGATATGTGGCAAAATAATAAAGCTCCATGTTAATCTAATGAACTCATTTCTCAACTTTAGAATATAATTTGAAAACAACTACAAAAAAAAACCACTTTATTCTGTATTATAATAATTACAACTTTAAATTGGGAATATATAATACATCAGAGATGTGTATTACAAAAAGTGGCAATTTGGAAGTTTTAAGTAAGGCATAATACCAGTTATTTGATAAATTTGTGTCTCTGGTCGTTTGTTAATTTCCGGTATAAATTCTTCCCTAGGAACTTCAGTGATACGAGTCCTTTCTTTAAATAAAACTAGTTTATTCTTTCTCAATACAACTTTGCAATATACAGAATTTCCACATTCACTTTCACTTAAACAAACGCTATAATTCACAACGATTCATGCACTTTACTTACGGTCACTACTGCTCTCTTGACTTATCTGT
>NW_013665698.1:881682-897552 GCF_000517525.1 Limulus polyphemus | reverse complement strand
CACATTCACTTTCACTTAAACAAACGCTATAATTCACAACGATTCATGCACTTTACTTACGGTCACTACTGCTCTCTTGACTTATCTGTCTCTATATATCTCTATCTGCTATCTATCTCCGCTTAATTTGCCGGGCTTTTATACAATAAAAGAGGGCACCTAGAAAAGACTAGAGTTGCCAGGAAAAGTCAAGATAATTACAAAAAAATTGCAATGCCAGGGTTGCATATGAAATGAAACCAGCTTAAAAAATCTCTTAAATATAATTAAAACATTAAGTATAACATACAGTATAAAGTAAAATTAATATGACATAAAGAATAGAACTTTAGTCAAATGTTACATTAAGAGTAAAATATGGGAAAAAAACTAATTTTTAGCTATTCGCTTGTAATCTGCAAAAATAATTTAAATAGGAATAAGCTGGTATTTGTAATAACCTAATATACTTAAGTTTAATATACTTAGTTTCCTTGATTAGTGTAATTGCATTTAATTATGTTCCAGATGGAAAATCACAAGGAGAGACTCATGAGAAAGTACATGAAAAAGCTTTGTTACCTAACATGGAGAGTGATGGTTTAGGTACTAAATGTACTCCTTTAGATTATACAAGAGAAGACCACAGTTCTATTGAGAATGTTAATCATAATTATAGTACCTGACTTCTTCTGACAGTGATACCTAAGAAAAATAAAGTAATGAAAGAAAACTTATGACAACTAATTTGAAAGGTATTAAGGAGCGATCTCAGTCTAGATTAACTTGTACTGCTCCAGCAACTACAACAGTTACAGATCCTGCCTCAGAATTAGACTCAAGTAATGATCATAGTACTTAGACAAAGTCACAAAATGTTCTTAATGAGGACTATTCAAGCAGTACATTTTCAGAAAGTGGTACAAGGCAAAAGTATTTTGGTTCAGAAATTACTGTGTATTCTTTACATTATACTCATAATTTTCAGTGGAAAAATTTGTCCAGTCCAACCAACATGGATATCGTAAACTCATTAACAGTTTCAAACTCAGCGAATTCTCAAAAATACGGGAATACTTCAGTTTTCAAACAGTATGGTGATAAGAAAATGCAAAATCTGTCATCAATTCAGGACGAGATAAATGAGAAGAATACTGATTCAGTAAATGATACTATCAATGATGGAATACCAGTTATTTTTAGTTGTCACAATTCAGAGGTAAGTAAGACAATTTCACCAAGTGATGATAGTGATGAATGTTCTTCAGAGCTTGTTGAAATGAATTATTTTCAAGATTATGATAATACTCAAAGACCACCTCCTCAGAATGATTTTATTATAGGAAGTTCAGACCTAGCAGTAAAGTCAGAATGTCCGCCTGTCAACAAGATAACAAGCAGTGAATTAGGTCCTTTAATAAAGCAACAAACAATTTTAAAAGAACTTGCTCATTCCACAGAAAATTTCCAAGAAATTCAATCACATGATTTATCTCATAATGATTGCAAAATGCCTAATAAAGTGATAAATCAGATATTGAAATGAACCAAGATCAAAGAAATAATGTGAAATATAAACAAGACCAACACCAAGAACTGGATAATGTATGTAAGACAGATTGTGAAGTAAGATGTGATGGCAACTACGACTATATTCATAGAATACATAAAATGGGCAATGAATTCAGTTTACTTAACCACAAACAAAACAGAGTGGCTAATACTTTTGAACCACGTAGCCAGCAGAGTATTTCTTACCTTAGCACTTGCAAAGAGCTGTCTGCGAGCAGTTGTAAAGAATTTAACAGTGAGAAGACCAAGGTTTCAAGACTATCTTTCAATCAACAACTGGAGGAAGAACAACAGTTGAAAATAAAATATTTAAAGATGAAAGTAAGACTTAAAAAGAAACACCATAAAAACAGATGAATGTATTAAAGGCCCAATATCAGTACTGGGAAATGATGAAACAAAAACATCTGTTAACTTCTGATTTCTAATTATTACACAAGTTATGGTGTTGTTTTGTTATTTTTAAAGTATGTATTATTTTCTGTAGTTTGATAATTTTAGAATGCTTTTGAATGAACAGTATATGTGCATGCTAAAGTGCAGTTGAGTAGATTAATACCTGATTGTTGCTCATAAGCAAAATTAAATGATAGTGACCTTTCTAGTGTCTTGGTGTTGTTTTAAGATATCAAAAGTTGAACTTTTTTATATATACGTATATGTTATAATCAGCGTAAGCATTGTTGCTTTATTAATTATTTGATACAAATCATATAATCTTGATTTATTTTTTACTTAACATGATGTGATCCTTAATCCCAGCAAACATTTCCTTCTGTAACAGTTAGCACAAAGTAGTTTTGGATGGTTTTAGTTTTTTAACACAATAAATATTAACTTGGCACGTAACTATTATAATTATTTGCTAGTATATGATTGATAGTATTGAAATTAGTGTCAGTTGGACTTTGAAAAAAAAATATCTAAAATTGGACAAAGAACAGCCATGGTAGTATATAGTGTTTGAACTATATGATCCCTGATATGCTTTGATCTTTAAGTTGCTTAATACCATATTCATATTAAATGAATACAAATAATGCTTTGTTATTTAAAAAATATATAAATGTTAAACATTTTAACCCGTCTTCAAGTGAATAGTGCAGAATTAAAAAATAACTGTGCAATTTCATGAAATGCATAAGAAGTTTATAGAATTTTTCAAACGTTATAAATATACTTGTAATGTATTCCATTGATGCAGTTTTGTAAAAGTTGGTATTCTTTACTAAGTATTATCTGTTGATAACTATGATAAGCTTCAGCAAATCCATGTGTTTATTTTGTTTTTTTCACTACTTTCTGATTTACTTTTTTTAATCATAATACATGCATTCAAAATATTTTTATTTTTGTTGTTGGTATAGTTTTAAAACAATACATGCTTACATAATTGCTAAGATAGCTCCGTGGTAGAGTATATGCTCTGTTATCCAGAGGTCTTGGGTTCATGTCGTGGAGGAGACTCACTTATTGGCTTAATTTTGCAATAAAGAATTGTTAAAAAAGATGTGTTAGTATATGTGAGTGTTTTGTTACAAAGTCGATTAAACTTAGAATTTTAAGCCACTCTGAGAGCTTTTCTATAAAATTTCATTTCTACTGTAACATTGATCTTTAGAAAAAAGTATGTTGATCTATTGATTCATTACAATTTCCATGTCAACCAGTATGTCACACTTTGTCTTCTCATATTTTTTTATACACTTTGTTATGTTAGTAACATCCTTGTAAAATTTTATTATTCTAAGCCTATTACTAAAAAAAAGTTATGGCTATTAAGAGGGGGTACACAAAATAAGTAATTTTTGTTATCCTGTTCCTCAAATTGCATCAAACTGTACAACTGGTCTAAGTCTACAATTAAAATTTATTTATTTATTTATGTAACACAAATAATTTAAGAAATAGGCTAAACTCAACATGAACTTCAAAGTCAATTTTTTCAGTAATTAATCCCTCCAGGTTACCAAAATTTTTAATGTTGATAAAGATACGTTTTTCATATTCCTAATAAACAGACAAACTATATTTAAAGGAGGGAGAGTATTTGTGAATACAAGTTAGCTAAATTTAAAGAGAGTACTAAGTCTTTGGTTTATTCATAGGTTTTTTATTTATCACTAAGCATGGTAATGCTTAGTATGTAGGGATGGGCCAAGTAAAAAGTGACCATGCATTCAATCTATTACTCTGTGGTGCTTACAAATACCTGCTAAAGTTAAGTTATAGACTTATTTGAGCACCTAATTGCCATTATTGAGTGTTTCACAACTTGTATAACAGTAATACTTTTGTGGGAAAATAATAAAAAGGAAACTGCTACTTAGCAGTAAGTTGAGTTTATAAATATATATTATTTGCATGTTTCATAAAAAAACTGTTTTAGTTCTGGCCGCTAGATGGCAGCACACTGTTCTTGTAAAACGACCGTTTGTGACTTTTCATTGCACAAACATGATATCTGCTAAAACAATTTCAGTAAAAATAAATAAAGAATAATCTAGATTAATATTCAAAGCTTTTAACAAGAATGATAAGGCTCCTGGGACAGATAATATTTCCCCAAGGGTTTAAAGGAGGTTAAAGATTGGATATGTGAGCCACTTGTTACTATTTTTTGTCAGTCCTTGAATAGTGGGCAGGTATCAGAGTATTGAAAGATAGCTAATGCAACTCCTCTGTTAAAGGGAGGTGACAACAATTGTCCCATTAATTATAGACCCATTAGTCTTACATCAGTTGTGGGGAAAGTCTAATAAAAGATTCTTTGCAAAGTAATTTGACAAAATTTAGAATTTTATTGGATGGTCAACATGATTTCACTAACGAAAAGTCTTGCCTTACAAATCTTTTGACATTCTTTGGAAAGGTTACTTCTTATGTAGATGAGGGTAAAAGAGTGGATTTGGTGTATCTGGATTTTCAGAAAGCATTTGATAAGGTGCCAAATAAAAGGCTTGTAAAAAAATATCTGTTGGTGTGAAGGATAAGTTAGCAAATTGGACAGAAGAGTGGCCAGATGGAAAAAAAAGCAGAGGGTTGTTACAAATAGAGTTTAGTCAAACTGGATAAATGTCACAATTGGGGTACCTCAGGGCTCAGTTTTAGGACCTTTGCTCTTTTTGATTTACATTAATGACGTAGATGAAAGAGCGATCAATAAATTACTTAATTTGCAGTTGATATAAAGGTCTTGGGTGTTGCAGCTGTGAAGAGGATACTGCTAATTTACAAAAGGATTTAGGTCATTTAGTGAGTTGGACAAATAAATGACAAATGGGTTTTGATTATAATAAATCCAAGATAATGTATGTGGGTTATCATAATTTGGATGGGAATAACCTTAATAGTGTCATGAAAGAAAAGGGTGTAATAGTTGATCAGTCTCTAAATCCATTTAAGCAGTGTGATGTTGGTAGTGGTAGGACAAATAAGATTTTAGGTTGTGTCTACAGAATATTGAATACAAGTCTAAAGAGGCTATAATTTCATTGTATAGGGCACTGGTTAGGCCACATTTGGAATATTGTGTTCAGTCCTGGGCCCCTAAGGAAGGGCATTGACTTGTTGGAAAAGGTTCAGAGGAGGGTTACTAAAATGGTTCCTGGAATGTAGGGTTTGTCACATGAGGATAGGTTGAAGCCTTTTAAATTGTGTTCTTTTGAAAACAGAAGTTGGAGGGAATCTGATTGAGGTGTTTAAGATTGTAAAGGGAATCCATTGTGTTGATGCATCATCTTTTATCATACTGAACAGTGAGAATAGTAGGACTAGGGGACACATATAAATATAGGCAGGGTAGGAGTCATCTTCGGCTAAGACAGTTTTATTTTTGTAACAGGGTGGTTGGACTTTGTAATAAGGTGCCTTCGGGTGTTGTGGAGGCAGTAAATTTAAGTGAGTTTAAGAGAAATCTTGATAAGTATATGAGTAGTAAGGGCTGACTTTAAGATTTTTTAAAAATGTATAAATAGTTTGAGTTTCGTTTAGAGAATGGTACAGCTTAAATGGACCAATAGGTCCCATGTTGTCCCAAAGCATTGTGATATTTTTTAGGAGTGTTTTGGACATGTTTAGACACATATTTAGCACTTATATATTCGGTACAGAGCACATTCTCGACCATTCAATAATGTTATGCGACTAATGTTAGACTCATGACTGAAGAATCATGTCACAGCAGAAATACGAAGATTGGCAAAGGTTGGAGCACATCAACTTCAAAGATAACTATAATATAGTGAATAAACTCGATAACAGGAGAGTAGCATGCCCATCTCAACAGCATGCCACCACAATGAAAGACTTTATTACTCTTGCCAAATTGATCACACACACAAAGTGATTATTAGCAAGTTGTACATATGTCAATTCAACTGCGTAGAATATATGTCCCTATTGAAAAATGGAAAAAATCATGCATAAGCTGCTCCAGAGACATTAGTAAGAGAAACAAAAACAGAAAATTGCACGACATATACTTTGCACGTAAGAATTGCAAGTTTGTTAGAACATAGGACGAGGCCTAGGTGAAATTGAATGACTGCAACAAGATAGGGGCGATTTGTTACCGACCGTCGTGTGATAAGTAATCTCCAATATGGTGCAGAGAGTGTCCAGAAAGGTTTTTGGCAAGCTTTATAACTGTCATGGCTTCATAAAATTGCACAATATAAACGAAGGATTACTCTAGTTACGATCAGGAGAACGTATTGACATGAATTATACTTAGTGAAATTCCTGCACTGTATGACCAAGAAGGTATGATTACATTAGGATAAAGTGTCAAGTCATTTTTTTACAAATCACAGAGAATGAAATCAGTGTTCTTGCTATCCTGGCCTGGCATGGCCAGGTGGTTAGGGAGCTTGCTCGCAATCTGAGAGTCGCGGGTTTGAATCTCCATCCCACCAAACACGCTCGCCCTTTCAGCCATGGGGGTGTTATAATGTGACTGTAGCTGTTGGCGTTGGGTGATTATGACTATATGCCATCCCTCTAGTATTTCACTGCTAAATTAGGGATGGCTAGAGCAGATAGCCCTCGTGAAGCTATGCCCGAAATTCAAAACAAACCAAACCAAACTTGCTATTTCTTTCTCCAACATATTTGTGAAATCGTCAGAATATACATTTTTGTGCATTCAATTTTCCGATGTTCAACCACTGAGAAAGATCTATGAAAAGCTTCTCAAGATATGCAGCTAAGACTGATCTCGCTGTCTTTCGCTGAAGCTTGCAGCAAGAATTAAAGTTGCAGTTAAGCATTATTATGACTCTCAGACTGAGCTCAGTCAATAACACATCAGAAAATTTGGTTTTGTTTCTTAGTGGCAGCATTTTACTTTCTTCCTTCGCCTCTCTCCGGATGGGGATTTAGGTCTTTTACGATGTGGGAGGGTCAGGTTCTAGTAGACCTCTTCCTTACTGTACTGTTATTATATTTTACTATCTTCTTGGGTTTGGGTTTTGGTTGGCTGGTTTGATTTGTTGACTTCTATTATCACTTTCCTTTTCAGGGCCATGTCCGTTTTATGTTTTCAAGTTGTATATGTGTGTAGCCTTATGTTAGCTTGGTATTTGTGTTCTGTGATGTTTGTGGTAGAAAGAGTAATTGTGCTGTCTGTGGTAAAATTGGTAGTAGTTGTTCTAGCACTATTTTCATGATTAGTGTGATGCAATCCTCTTGGTTTTGGGGGGTTATTATATTTTTACAGGAATTTGTAAAATAGGTTTGTGACTGCTACTGTTATTTTGTTTGTTAATTCCTCTGTTTTAGCATTAATGGGTTTAGTGTTCTTCTTTTGTTTTGTGGTTTCTTCAGTTTGGGTGTGGGTTTTTACTGCCTGTGCAAATGTTTGTGTGGTAGATTGTTTGTTTGTGTTGGTATTCTGTTGAGGTTCTGGTGTTGATAGCAATGGTGTCCCTTCGCCTCTCTCGGTTTATTTTTCACCCTCAAATCTCCCGATCTCATTTTTTTTTGCTTCTGTTAAACGCCAACCTTTTATAATTCTTTCTCAAAACCATGTTAACAGGTCGTTTCTGTCCTACCTTGCACTCCTGTTTTCCGTAATTAGAATTATAATGCTCATAATTGTAGAGGGTTCCGTAAACTCCCGCAGCAGCTAAACAAGAAAAGTAGCCGATCCCTCTAATAACATGGTTTTATTGTCTTGACATTTTTACATGTTCTACAGTAATTATTCTACACTGAATCCGAAAATGGTATCTGTTTTTCGCCATCACATACAGATTTTTCATAAAATATCACATGTACTTTTACATAAGTGAACCATTTTTATTGAAATCGGGTCACATTTTGTTATGCTTAAAAAAGGTGACAATTATTGGCTATAGATTTCTCTAGACCAATCGCGACGTGAGAATCTTATTGATCGTTCTAGAACCCAAACACAACAATAAAAAATACTCGTTGTGGTAAACGAAATAATAATTTGATCAAAGTAAGATTTTTTTTTTCTTCCCGATTTGTAAACAAAAATTCTTACGTGATATAAGAAAATTAATATAATTTTCGAAATCTGATTCCCGGGGCCTGTGTAATTCTCTAACCATTTAGTGCTGTAATCCTCTAATTCCTTTAGGACTACTGACCAGTCACCGGCTGCTTTTTCACTTCTCTCAACACCAACCAATTCTTACACCAAACTTCATAACACTGATCTTTAAAACTATTTATAATTATCTATCTTACTCAAATTTACAACTGAGAGAATTAACGCGCGAATCTTAATGTCATCAGTACCATCTGATACTTGGTTTGTTTGTGTGTTAAAAGGTTAAATATTAAAATTTTAGAATTAACGTAAAAATTGAGACTGCAAAGTGTTGTTCTGGAGTTCAAGTGAGAATCATCTTTTTAATTGCAAACATAACGTTTATTCTATGTTAGATTTTAACATCTCACGCCGAAATATAATGGAAATGTCATTTTCGAGTAGTTTGATATCAGGGCCAGTGTTGTACTACTTTAGTTAAGTAGCACGTGACTACTTAGAAGGCTAAGCCTCACATTAATCGAGAACTTCTTTTGTATTGTAACACAAACCTGACCCAATTAACGAAATTAAACAGAAAAAGGAAATACTTGAATTTGAGAAAGTTAATAAACCTATGTTTTATTTGTATGAGTAATCGGAAAACTATAGACGTTTGGTGGATTACAGAAATACGAATGACAAACTTTGATGAATAATACTATTCACATGGCATGACATATTTCTTGGAAAAGTTTCAAATCCCGTTCTATGAGTAATGATGCAGTTTCAGCTAGTTAAGCTATATATATATAATTGTTGTTGCAACTTTGCTTTAAAAGCAGGGCTGGAAGTTGTACTTTTGTTTTCGGTTATCTCATGTGGCATTTTCTAGTGTTTCCAAACACAAGCAACTGGTTATGTGTTTCCAACTGTTTCTGTGTAGGCTTAGAAGACGAGGATAACGATACTTCTAGAACGGAAACACATGGAGGTTGTAACTGCTTGTTCCTTTGAATCTGATGTCACAATCTAAATAATATTTTATTTGGAAAGTAAAAGGTTATTACAGACTCTTAATGAAAATAACTCTTCCATGGTGCTGTGTATTTATTTATTTTTGTTGTTTGCTGAAAGAAAACAATTTTCTTTCTTTGACTAAACGCTTGCCACTATTTTCATTAGAATAACGTCTATAAAGTTTCGACCTCTTACTTGTGTGGATAGTTTTCCTGTTCAGCAGAAGTAGAAGAACTAGTAAGTCAGACGTTGTATAAATAATGTATGTATGTGGGTGTCTATGTTAATGTATATATACACACCTGTGTTTGTTTGTATAGACCAGGTTTTAGAACTTTTAAGTGTATCTCTAGAAAATACACCAACTTAACATTCTCTTCATTCGTTAATAGCTACGTCATTGTTTTTCTTTCTATTACTATGGGTAACGTAAAAACAATGTATTTTATTCAAATATTAAAAACTTTTACGAGATTTTTTGTGTGAACTCATTTAGATAGTGTTATGAATAGAAGTTTACAAGTTAAGATTATATATCACGCAATCAATCTCAATTTATTCATAAAGTTATAGCTGTAAGTAGCATAATATAATAACGTATGAGAGACTAGTACTGTGATTCCTATGGTTGTAGTTTTGTACATAAATGTCTTCTTTCACATCACTAATAACGCCTAGCATGGTCAATGATGTGAATCAGTGGTTCGCGTCCCGCTACGCACTTTGAAGCCATAGGTGCGTTATAAGAATGACGGTTAAATCCCAGTATTCGATTAGAGTAGCCCATTAGTTGGTGATAGGCGGTGTTCACCAGCTGCCTTCCATCTGATCTGTCCTTTGAGAATTAGGGACAAACAAGTAAACAATATCAATCAATGGACACAACCTTGTGTTTAGCTCAGTTCGCTTTCTGTCGGGTTTTTAAAAATATTACTTCGTATTACTGTACAATTAATCAAAAGATCGACGTTGTTAATTGCAAAAAAAATTAATCTGTTCAAAAACGAATCTCATCTAGAGAGAGATTTTAAAGTTCATTACAATTGTCAAGTGTATTTCAGAGAGTAGCTTTAAATATGAGGATTTTCGAGTTTTTAGGTTTAATTTGCAGGCTGTAAAGTTAGTCTTATAACCAAAATTTCGAAACCTTTACATAAAAATCCTTAAGAGCACTCCTAAATATGAGAGAGTAAGACACTGAAACGTGTAGGGCATATGAAACTGTTCCATCGGTTTCAAAGTTCTTATGTCCACACAGTAAATTATCGAGTAAATGTTTTGGTGTATTTTGAAAATGTGGAAGGTTTTGTTTTTAAATATTTATTGTGTACAATTAAACGTTGATCTCTTTTAAGAACTATGTTACTTGCAGGTGTTGGTTATAGTAAATGATAAACAGGAGTAAGTCCGGAATAAAAGCATTATCGTAAAACACTGAACAATCTACACAACTAGGAATTCGATATTGTTCTTTAAACTAGAAAACGACAGCTAACATAATCGAATACACGTTAAAAGTGACAACAAATATGATGACTCGTAATAGCTCGTTGGTCAGAAACATTTTTTTTTTATGAATGTAATTTAGATACTGTTATAGTTTGTTAATCCAAATGGTGTTTAACGCCGAAGGTGGGGAAGGTATAAACCTTTAGTTTATTTTTTTATTGTATATTTGGAAACACAAATAGTTTTTAGTTTTTACAATCAATATGAGAGCTTTCGAAATCATTAAACACTTTAAAACTGTTTATTTCGATTATTTGTGCAAAGTTACATAAAGGGCTATCTGCACTAGCTGTCTCTAATTTTGAACCGATAAATTAGAGGGAAGGTGGCAAGTAGTTAATAATACCTACCGCAACTTTTGAGCTATTCTAATAGAATAATGGGAACATGACTTTTCGGGGAAGGGACACGAACCATGAACACTCAGATTGATGGTACAGTAAGCTGACTACAAGGCCACGCCAGACCTAAAACTGTTTAATCACGTGGCGTGTTCTTGGACTACTGTACAAATTATTATTTTCTCTCATGTGTTACATTTTTGGGCTGATTATTATTACTTTCTGTTTTTCCACATGATATTATTATCTTAAGCCATTGAAACCATTATGACTGTTCTCTACATGTTTAACCAAAGAACGTAAGAGCTATTAAAGTTGTTATTCAATTGTGATTAGTAGAAGAATATTTCTGGGCGCTGTGTATCAATGGTGATACTAGAGGGGCACTCAATAGAGCGCATACCTCCGCCACGCAGCGTTGATCTTTTTTCGGCCCTCACAAAATACGAAAATGTGTCTTTATGTTCGTCGTTATCAATGGACACGGACCATTTATGGCAGGACAACTAGGAATAATATTCTACATAAATCCACCAAGTTTTTTAAGAATCAGATCATTTTTGACTGAGTTATAGAGCAAAAATAGTGTGAAAAATTGGTCCACATGTTAACAGAGTAGGGAGATTTTTTAATTTCGTGACCTTGACCATTCAAAAGCTAATCACTTCTAAGTTTGGTTATAGGCCAATTGTATACAAACTTTCGTCCAAATCCATTTGGCCGTTTTCGAGAAATCTTGCTGACAAACATACACACACTCACAGGGTTGAAAATATAACCTCCGTCCACCTTT
This sequence comes from Limulus polyphemus, assembly GCF_000517525.1. NCBI lineage: Eukaryota > Metazoa > Arthropoda > Merostomata > Xiphosura > Limulidae > Limulus > Limulus polyphemus. The sequence continues at coordinate 885,839 of NW_013665698.1, read as the reverse complement.
ATGGATTAGTTAAAAATAGAAGTTATGAAGGCAGAAATATTTTTTTCTTCTTGTTTTCTTTAGATGATTTGCAAAATATGGATGTACATATATATATATATTTGGCATTTTTAAGCTGGACGGAACCTTATATACAAAATACGGGCTAAATGAACAAGCAGAGGCGTCGCTAGGTGCTTAAAAGATTCGGGAATCGGGCCCATAAGCAGGAGAATTTTCGGTGTTTTAGGATGATAGTCATCATGGTTTTTTTATTCTGATTTTTTTAAGACACCAACTGAGGTTTCAGGACACTGTCAACTAGAATCGGGACACAGGCCCCATGTGCCATCGCCTAGCTTTCAGGCAAAATCGTTTCTAATTTAGAGTAGCTGACCAGAAAGGGCAATAAATGAGGAAAACCTGCTGCCTATTGTTACTCTTAATCGAATATGGCCAGGTGGTTAGGGCGCTCGACTCGCAATCTGCGGGTTGCGGGTTCAAGTTCCCGTCCCACCAAATTTGCTCGCCCATTCAGCCGTGGGGGCATTATACGGTGTCGGTCAATCCCACTATTCGTTGGTAAAAGAGTAGTCCAAGAGTTGGCGGTGGGTGGTGATGACTAGCTGCCTTCCCTCTAGTCTTACACTGCTAAATTAGGGACGGCTTACGCAGACAGCCCTCGTGTAGCTTTGCGCTAAATAATAAAAAAAAAACAACCAAAAAACCAAAACTTAATCGAATATCAATATTGACTGTTACTTTTATAACGCGCACGTGGTAACCAATAGGCTACACCCGATTTATGAAAAAAAAGTGATATAAATGATTAGTTTGTTTTTATAGAGCCTGAAATAAAAGCAACATTACAATAAACCGATATTTTTAATTCCATTACTGATACACGTAGCTTCAAACACATGTACAAACCACGCCAGTGTTATGCTTTAACCTCCATTCTGTCAAAAAGGTGGATTAATGCAGCAGCAATCGGAATTCGCGTCGATATCCAGAAGTGTGTTATAGTTTTGAGAATCCTAATAAATATCTTACATATAGATGCTGATACACTGAAGAATTATAAATATACGTTGATTGATATATGAACACATTACATAGGAAAAATTTCGAAATAAATTATGTTTGCCTATTACAGGGGAAAATATTGTTATTGAAGTTGAAAAGATAAGATACAAAATTATTAAAAGGTGGCGTATAAAATATGTGAAGGTTTAAGTAATCACCGTTGGGTGGCACGACACTCGCCACTGAATTCGTAATTACAGGAGTAGAGATTTTTTTAAGTTACAATAATAACACTTTATTATCTTGTTAAAGAGATATTGCAGTTTTATATATGCCTTGTGAAATACATATATGATTTTAACTTGAATTGCAGTTAAAATCACCACATGTTACATCTAAGTTATCATATACTAGTCAAAAATTAATTGTTACGTAGATGATTTTTGTGGCTTCCAGCTGCATGCACGACATTCAATAAAAAAATGTTTAAACCTAATTTTTATTGTTTTTTTACAACTTTTAATCAGAAGATAAAATTTACTACCTAAATTTAGAAGTTTTATTCATGTTTAGCAATGTAACAAGACGTCTACTACCAACTTGGCTTGATTAACGCAAGGGCCTACAAAGATCAACCAAGAATATATTATAATATTTAAAAATAAATAAAATAAGTAACTAATAATAATAATAATAATCAATAATGACATATAATGATATTAACTTACGGCTTCGCTTTGTAAAAAGTTTATTGCAACCATGGTAGCCTTTTTTTTAAAAGAAATGTAGACCGGCAGTGGTGCTTTATTGTCCTAAAAATTGGCCAATATTTAATGTAACAGTAGAAAATCTATGTAATTAAAAAAATGTGTGTCAGTCAGTACGTGCGTGTATGTGTGCTAGCTCACATGGAAACCCAATATTCCTATTGGCTAATCATTCAGTGGTAATTTTACATTTATACAAGTGCAAAAGTGAACAACGTTTAACGTGCATTGTTCTAGATGAGTGCAAAACTGTAACGTTTATAGCATTAAATTTAAAGGCAATTACTTCAGTAATATAAACAAACACACAATAAAACACACTGAATTAATTCTTTACCTTTCCGGCGCTTATAAACAACACAATTCCACTACATCTCATGAAAATCGACAATTAGGCATAAAATTTAAATACGTTTTGTACGCGAAGAACGAGTTTACCCGCTATTAGTGGTAGTGGACCCGAAGCTTTGTTAATATTTCAGGGGAGAGTAAAAAAAACAAAAGGTGATACCATCATGGAAGAAAAAAGAAACAAATAAGTGAAATGGCGACAAATGAAGACAGTTGATTGTTAACACTCTTTGATACCATAATTTAAAAAAATTCGCTATTTTATAATGTCGCTCTATCAAGAGTTCGATCAAGAGAAAATCTCAAGATGTTGGACGAAGATGGCGATTATTCATAGAGACAAGGTGTTTGTAGAAAAAAATGTGTGTACGGAGATATATTTAATATATGGTCATTCCATGTTTTACATATAAATTATTATTATTATATTATTCTGCTTAGTAAGTTTTGTTTTATTTATGTATACCAACAGCAATATTTAAAGGACTTAACTATCTAAAACATATACCCTTCTCATATACATAGTATTTTACTTATAATATTGTATATGCTAAAAGAATAGTTGAGCTTTGTCTCATATGGCACACCATACATTTCGTATGCGGGAGATCTAGGGTTCAATTCTATGTATGTCAATTTTTTTATTTTTTTTCCAAAACAATGTTTCAGTAGTCAAATAATTTTAAGTACTTATATCGTACACGAAGCACGAGTTTATCAACTAGTACAGGTATATATAATGAATGAACATGGTCCTGAATTGTGTCGCCATCTAATGCATGTAATTGTTTCTTTTAAACCAAATATAATACTCAACTGGATAAGGCTTCAAACAAATAAAAGTAATACAGTATTTAAGTAATAAAACATACTCATCAGAAATTACTTGCTGGTTTTATTGAGTGGTTTCGCTTGATTTATTTATTAAATAACGAATCAGAAAAAAAAAAGCAATAAAAAACAAACATTATATCCAATTTCCAAATCTTACCAAAATTCGAACCTCATGTTTAAATTAGCCACAATTCTAAATGATGTAGATCATAAATTATTACAAAAAAATCTTCAGTTATTACACCTAATTAGCGAGAATGAAACGTTATTTCGATGAGAATTACTGACTTGCAGAAAAATAAACGAGTTCAATTTAAATTCTTTATCTTATTTATACCACGCTATTTTGTACAAAAAAATATTATTGTTAGGTAAGAGTAATTAACATTAATATGAAATAGGCAGCGGCCTAGGTGACACAAACACAGGCAACAGTTTATACAAGAGAAAGACATTTTGAGATATGGCGCGTGATCTGAATATCTTCGCAAATAAATCTGTTTGTACTATTTTACCTTCAAGATATAGGCTGTATGGAATTATTGCAATAAAGAATAAACTGTTTTATACACTGAGAAAATCTGTGGGTCCCCCTATCTGATTTTCCTTTGAATAGAAATTGAATACCATGCCGATGTTTACCGAACGGCAATCAATATGGAGGTGTTTTGTGTAGTAGCCAAGGTTTTTTGAATTGGCTTAATATAAGGAATAGAATTGCTCTTATATTTGTTATCTATAGAACTCACTTCATTCGTCGTGACGATGTTTTTTCGTTATTAGAAGGTTTTGTGTTGTTGTTGTTGTTTTTAATTTGAATTGGTGAGGTTTGAATATGTAAATAACGTGTCCAAGTTAGTCTTTCCTGACTTAGACCAAGCGGGTTCGAGAGATAATGCTACAAAATAGGTGTTGCACCTTCAGTTATGGGTGCGTTATAAAAGTGATAGTTAATCTCAATATTCGGTTAAAAGTAGTGACTTCAGGCGGTGGGTGCTGCTGACTGATTTCCTCTAGTCTACAATTCCTTAGAAGTGACCGTACCCGAACCACAGAGGTCTCAGGCCTGAAAGTGTATGCATAAGGTATCGTTAACGTGAACAAACTTCAGTGTTGAAGAGCGAATAGTTCCCCGGTGGGGTGCCCGGCATGGCCAGGTGGATAAGGCGCTCGACTCACAATCTGAGGGTCGCGGGTTCG
>NW_013665698.1:872856-880764 GCF_000517525.1 Limulus polyphemus | reverse complement strand
CTGCCCACCACGGGTATCGAAACCCGGATTCTAGCATTGTAAGTCCGCAGACATACCGCTGTGCCACTGGGGGGGGGCAGCAAAAAAACTAAACTATGGACTATCTGTGCTCTGCCCCTCGCGAATATAGAAACCCAATTTTTAGCGTTATAAGCCCTCAGATTTATTTACAAAAAGGGGGGGGGGGAGCGCCATAAGAGAGTTTAAAAAGTTTCACGTAACGTTCGGTAATGTTTCTTAGATTTCCTAAAGATAAATCTATAGCGTAAGTTCTAAACATAAAAGTATGACAAAATGACTACTGAAACTTTTAGGAAAATTGAAAAGTTTTCCATAAATATTGTAAAACACCACAAGATCAAGAATTTTTAGAAAGATGTCAAAGACAAAAAATTGCACTGAACTTTCTTCAATTTAACGTAGTTATTTATTGTATTAGATAACACAGGCCTGAGAATTTAAACTTTATGAAATTTGTTTTGGTGTTAATAACAGATTTTCCATAATTCAGCTACGCAAATTTCGAAAATAATATTTATTTTTTTCTATCACGTAAGGATTTTGTACAAATCGGGAAGGAAAAAAACTTACTTAGATCAAATTATTATTTCGTTTACCTCAATAAACATTTTTTTATTGTTATGTTTGTTACCAAAAATACCAATAAACTGAAGAAAGGGGAAGAACATTGATGCCAAACGAATATGTATCCTCATTCATCCTGGTTTTTCTTCTTTTTTTCTTTGGTGAAATCTACGTCTTTTAGTCTCAAAATTACGTTGTGGTCTCTCTTTTATGTATTGCGTTATAACGTTTTGTGAAATATCTGTAAGTGATGGAGAATAATGGATATCATTTTCGGATTTAGCGTACAGGAATTACTGTAGAGCATTTAAATATTTCAAGACAATAAAACCATCGCAGGCCTGTGTAATCAAAGCAATACACGCAAATTCAAATTCAACTGCTGAACTATGAAATAAAAAATTAAAACAGTTAAGATTTCTCAATAAATAGTATAATAATAATAGTTTCGAATTTTTGAAAAAAAAACGAATAAAAACGGGTAGATAGTATATATTTAGCAAACTATATAATAACATAAAACAATAAAAGACGAGAAACGACAAATAAGGTATATCAGAAGAAATCATTTAACTTTAAATAATAAAGTCGAAAGATGTTAATATTGATTATTTTATACGTTGATCTGATCTGGTCATTTTTTATTTTTCGACATACATTTTAAGTGATGTAGAGAAAGAAAAATAGAATAATATCTAGTGATTTACATTTTGTATTATCACATAAAAACTTGAGGTATGTAGATTAGTTGGTAACTTTTGAAAATATTTTATGTCAACTTAAAACAGTTTGTATTTGGCTGTAGTAATTGAAACACATAAGAATATCACAACACATGTGGCCCGGCATGGCCAGGTGATTAGGGCAATCTGCGGGACGCGGGTTCGAATCCCCGTCACACCAAACATGCTCGCCCAATCAGCCGTGGGGGCGTTATAATGTGACGGTAAATCCCACTATTCATTGGTAAAAGAGTAACCCAAGAGTTGGCAGTGGATGGTGATGACTAGCTGCCTTTCCTCTAGTCTTACACTTCTAAATTAGGGACGACTAGCGCAGATAGCCCTCGTGTAGCTTTGCGCGAAATTCATAACAAACAAACACAACGCAAGTGACAGGAATATATTTAAAATATTTCCATAAACATGATGAAAACTGAAACCAATATAACGTAGGACTAGAAGAACTAGATGTACTTTAAACAGTTCAAACGGGGTAAAGATATAATTATAACTACAATTAAATCAGACAAAGGAAATAGAATTATACTACTGAATAAAACAGATTATATTAATAAAGTTATAGCTATTTTGAAAGGTGAAATTAAATTTAATAAACTAGAGATAAAAAATTATAAAAATGTTTGATAAGTTAAAACAAAAATTGATAAATGATAATGAATATGATTTATTGAGACCGACAGGATAGCACAAAGGCATTTTCTATGGGTTAGCACAAAGGCATTTCCTACGGGTTACTTATAATACATAAAAAAGAATTTCGGATAGAACCGATTGTACCTAATACTGGTACATATAATACTGAACTGGCGAGATTTCTTGTGGAATATATTAAGTCGTTGAGCGTTAATGAATTTACTATTTCAGACAATTTTCGAAAGAAATACAAAATTTAAGTTTTGAGAATAGTGTTTATTGATGCTAGCTTCGATATTGTATCATTATTTACAATATACCTTTGGCTGAAACGTTTAATTTAGTTGTTAATATTGTTTAAAATTATGAAAGCAATATAGATTTTCTAAAGAAGTATTAAGAAAGTTATTAGATTTCGCTCCAAAGCAACCACTTTTTGTGTTTAATTAAGAGACATATGATCAGATATAAGATGTTTTTGGATTATTCCAATAGTAAACAAAAAACGTTAGATGTGTAGTTGAACATATAAACTACCATTTTAAAACGTATTAGTTGAAAACAACAATGAGACTTTTAAATGTGAAACGTTTTACAAAAAGACTTTCACAGATTTATACTTTAAGTGTGTGACTATATCCCGGATTTATAGTTACTGTCATTTGGTTTTGTTTTGAATCTCCCGCAAAACTACTTGAGGGCTATATGGGCTAGCCGTCCCTAATTTAGCAGTGACATACCAGAGGGAAGGCAGTTAGTGAACACCACCCATCGCCAACTCTTGAGTTGGTCTTTTACAAACGATTAGTGAGACTAATCGTCACATAATAACGCCCTTACGGCTGAAGAGGCGAGCATATTCAGTGATGAGGATTCGAACCTGCAACCCGCAGATTGCGAGTCGAGCACTCTAGCCACCAGGCCATACCATCCCTCTGTCATTTGAAGTTTGAATGTTTAAATTGTTAAGATTGCAGTTTTTATGTAATTTAAGAGACACTAGAGTGCTCATTTCGTAAACAAAAATTATTTAAGGCATAGAACAACAAAAGAGAATACTTTATTTAACTAAAGTTCGGAGCTTAAGCTACTTTTACTTTGAAATGGGTTAGATTAGTTTCTCACATTCACATGTATTTGATAGTAACAGAAGGCTATAAAAACAAGGGTACAAATAATTTACTCGGAGCTGGTTCCAGTAATCACACCAATATTTTTTTTTTCACAGGGTCTTCTAAGTCACTGTATAAAATATAGTAGAATTACAAAAGCTAGATAGATATATGGATGAAGTGTTAACCGATAAATAAGCATACATACATAAAGACAAGGAACTCAGTAGTGTTACCTCCGCCAACGAAGGTGGACGGAGGTTGTGTTTTCACCCCTGGGTGTGTTTTTCAGCAAGGTTTCTCGAAAACGACTGAATGGAATTGGGCAAACGTTTGTATACATTTGGACTGTGACCCAACTTAGAAGTGATTAGTTTTTTGGAGAGTCAAAGTCAGAACAAGGTCATGAAAATCAAAAAAATCCCTATCTGTTAACATGGGGATCGATTTTTCACACTATGTTTGCTCTATAACTCAGTCAAAAATGATCTAATTTTGATGAAACCCTGGGTTATTGAATATTATTCTTCAATGTTCTACCAAAAATGGTCCGTGTCTATTGATAATGCTGCGTGGCGGAAGTATGCGCTCTATTAAGTGCCCCTCCCTTGTTCATTACTGCAGTTACAGCCTGATTGGAGGTTTGATCACTTGACTTAAAAAATAAGTAAAATAAGAACAGTAAAAGCTTGATCGGAATGACAATATTAAGATTCAAATGGATAACATAAATTCTTCTATTACTGATGCAAGATTCCAATTAGTTTACATCAGTTATTGGGAACATTGCTATTTACATCACGTTAAGACATCGTTATCAACATTACCGTTTCATACACAGAAAATCAACAGCATTCTCCTATATTAGAACAAATCTTCTGTATATTTAATTATAGTTATATATACGTAAATTAGGGCAACGTTTCGCCACGCATTAACGTAAACTAAGATGACGTTTCGGCTACAAAAGCCTTTTTCAGGTTATCTTACGTACAAAATAGAGTTACAGATTTTTCAACTGCGTCACTGAATGTTTAATATTTTACCGAGCTCTAAATACATTTCGTTTGAATTTAGATCTTAGAAAAAGTGGCAGATAGAATCATCTGCCACGATCCATAGTATAGATCAAACTTATCTAAACCATAATGATGTCAGCAATTAGAGTTTTGTAAGGAATAATATTAATCAAATGAGATACACGTTTAGTGAATGTATACTGTTAAATTTGACGGGGAGTTCTAACCTAGAAATCTCCAGACAGAGCCAAAAGATGTTAGAATACTGACCACAGTTATCAGTGATTAGTTAAAGTTATCAACAACTTAATTAAAGTTCGACTATTTATAGTTCACACCATCAGGAGCGGACTGAGGGGGTGGGAGGTGGGTGAAGTTGTCCTGGGCTCCCCGGATCGAATGATCATCCGACTAGGAGAAAGATTATAAAATAATTGAAAACTGGATATTTCATTGAAAAACACATGTCTGCAACTGTGTTAATATGACAACAGCGATTTAAGTCGTTTCATATGAACCTCTTATTTTGTAATTTTTCATTAACATGTTCTTAACATGTTCTTGTTCTGTAATAAATATTTGCTCGGTCATTTAACAAAGAATTCGTTGTCATTACTTTATATTTATTATAAATATTAAAATCAATATTTTGCATATTCTACTCATCGCTTATGTTTGTGTATTTCTCAAACTATAGTTAATAAATAATATTCAATTATATTTGACTTATTTACGAAGTTAAGTTCAAAGGCCCCTCCTATAAAATTGCACCAGGCCATGGTCGGATTTAGACCCTTGGAGGCCCCCATGCAATACTTCGATACTGGATACCCCCTACCTAGGGTGATTTAAAACTGAGGCTCCCTTTTTGAGGCTCGTGGCCCCCATGCGATTGCATGGGTTGCACCTCCTCTAAATCCAGTACCCCCCCCAAGCCCTTTATCCAGCCCTGCACATCATCATCATTAATGCTTTGTTTTGAAGTTAGAAACAACGTTTAGCTACATATAAGTTAAAAAGAACGCCATTAATATGGTATAGTCATTGGCTGTGGGTATCTTTATTATTTAATGGTTATTAATTTAATTAGCGCCTGATTGGCGATATTTATACAAATTACTATTGACGGGAAAATTTAATGGAGCTATAAGCTCAATATCTTGAAAGAGGTGACTAGAAATGTGTACATTCTGATATCACACTGAGCGAAACTGCTGATAATTTATTCACACTAATATTATAGAATTCACCATCTTTCATGAAAATTTATATTATATCTATTCTTCATGATCCGTAGTTTATAAAGCTTGTTTCTAAACAGGATCAACAAAAGTAAACTAATAATTGTATATCGTTCAGAACTGTTTGTTTTATTAGGTTTCGCGCAAAGCTACTCGAGAGCTATCTGCGCTAACCGTCCCTAATTTTGAAGTTATAGACTATGGGGAAGGCAGCTAGACAACAACACCTATCGCGAAGTCTGAGGATACTCTTTACCAACGTGTAATTGGATTAACCAATGACATTATAACGCTCCCATGGCTGAAATGGCAAGAATGTTAGGCGACGGGTTTCGATCCGCGACCCGCAGATTGCAATTCGAACATCCAACTCCCATACTAGGCCAGACCAATTAAAAAATATAAATAACCTATAAGACAATGAACTAAATTCTCTATAACAAACTGATTAGAAACATGTAATGTCGTAAGTCAGTACACAAAGAAACCAAAGCTTCTAAAGTTGGGTGCTCTCGCGATTAATGGTATTTTCAGCCGAAATCTCTATAATATATCACGAAGTTTGGTTAACTTAATAGATTTAGGTTAGTCTCCAAACACATACCGAGTTAACAATACAAAATAATCTTCATAAGTATAAAAATGAATAATATATAGATACTAATAATATTCAAAATTACTTAAGAAAAGGATAAATAGTAATATTAATGAAACTATCTTTAAAAAAGATTGAGTAAGTTTACATGACTCTGAAATCCTTATATTTACGATGAATGAATTTTTTTCTAATGACTATAATACTCTTTTATTAGGTTACAATTTCGTTATGGTACGTAAATACGCAACACATTTTAAGTAATCTGAAGTGGAGTTAAGATCCACTATTACGGAATACAAATTTATATGGAAATAAGTTTTGACACGTGTCCTCTTCAGTTCAACTGCTGAAGACACACGCGGAAGTGTCAATACTTGTTACTCCGTAATGGTGGGTTTTAACTTCATTTTAAAATGTTATACAGAATGGCAAATACATTAAATTCTATTTCAGAACGATCTTTGCTATTAGTCTACTAAAACTTCGCTTCTGAAAATACAAACAAAGCTATTTTCAGAATCACTGTAAAGAAAAACGATATATGTGTAGTCAGAATTATGTATTTGAATAAATCCATTATTTTAGTCTGTTAACTATTCGTAATTTCATTCACCATCATTAGTTCATGTTGATAAGTGTTGTTGTTTTAGTGCAAAGTTACATAATGAACTATTTGTGCTATGTCTACCACGGGGGATCGAGCCCCATATCTTAGCGTTGTAAGTTCATAAATTTACCAGGTTATATTTTAATAAATACTCAAACAAAGGTGATCATATTTCCTTGATTTTCGGGTACAGTATCCCGAAAAGGATTGCTGTCCTCCTTGAAATATATCTCTGAAAATGTCTCAGACTCGAAAAAATCACCCCGAAATACTTTTACATTTAATTTCTTATATTCATTATGAAGTCTGCAGCAGATAGACGTATAAAACATTCAGTTAGATGTTATTATTATTAACTTAACGTATAACGTCGTCATATGACAATACTGAAGCTGTCGTGCTATCTGCAACCTGTTGTTTTTTAGAATAATAAAATCTTAGGACAGATACGCTCATTAGGGAAATACAACTGGCACTCATACAACAACTTCAGTAAGATTCTTCACTATTGCCTGCTTCTGGAATCATGGCGAGTACAAGAAAAAGTTTTTATACAAGTGTCCCCGTTTTGAGTTTACAAAATATGGTAATCTTAGCTCGAATAAAACAAATTAAATGAAATCTACTCACCACATTAATCTCACTTTTTAATAAAGAATTTTAATGTTCTAAAGATACTGCTGGTGTCCCAGTATTTAATGTTAATTGGCCATAAAATATAAATAAACTGGCAGTAAACTTTATGAACATCATAAGTTTAGAAGGAAAGCGACGATCATAAATCTCATGTTTAAGTTATATTCAACCGCTATATCATGTACCACTAGATGTCGGCCGCCCGCTGCCGTTACTGATGTGTTGTACTGTAATAGGCCTACGTGGCAATTTGAGATAGTGTCGGTAAAATTCAAAACCATATCTCAGACTACAATAGTGCCATTCAGTGTTGAAATGATAAATAAATGTTTCTTAATATTTTTGTTCGTTTTTAAAGGAAAGAATGAAAAACCGAATACTGACAACGTTTCTAATTTATCCTTGTTTCTATGTGCCGCCTCTAGCATTCTCATATACCACTAGTTGAAAACTTATGCTTGTTTCGAATGATAATTTTTTTACGTGTGTTGTTCAGAGGCACAAAGCTTCGTTTCTATATGTGGCCGTAGCTTTTATCATGCAAGGAAAATGTTCTTTTAAATGTGTTTGCATCACTGTTTAATCAGGTATATTTTGAGATATTGTAGTATTCTGAATGGAACAACCTTGTGTATATCAGCAATTAAAGAGATAGATTTTGAGCCACGTTATTCTGAGCGAAACAAAATTAAAACTATCACTGATTAAACATACATTTTGAGAGTATTGTGAGT
>NW_013665698.1:863952-872112 GCF_000517525.1 Limulus polyphemus | reverse complement strand
AGTATTGTGAGTAATATGAACTGTTCAGTTTACTGTTATTAATGAAACTACATTTTTATACTGAAAACGAAAATAAAACAATAGAAATATAGTTTATCTATAAAATATTTCAGAATTTCCCTTCAAGGAAAGTTTTATGTTTCTTACACTGAACAGGTTACTTTACCTGGGCGACATATAATTCACATGTTAATGATGTTACTTGTACTTGCCATGGTTATTATACTTCTTGCGCTTCCTATACTTTCCATGTTTTTTTTTACTTGGTACTATTCAGACCTTGATTTTCCTGTATTATCTGTGATTTCTTACACAATGCACTTCAGACCTTGAAGTTTATGTTTCGTTTGTTTCCTGTAACATTCATTTTTTTTGCACGTTCGAATTCTTGCTTTTTACACTTCCCTTACTTTATTGACTTGCTTAGAATCAATTTTACATTTTTCTAACCATGGGGGAATAATATTGTACTAAGATATATGGCTTATTCGTATTATTTCAATAAAAATAATATACAATTACTATATAGCCTTTTGAAATATATAATTGTATTCGATAATCATAAATTTTAAAATGATAGCTAAGTAGATGAAAAAGATTATTTCGACTTATTGCTTTCATTATTTTTTCTCTTCAGTTTAAAATTATTGTTTAATTACTTCCATTAAAGAGGTGTTTTAAAATGAGTCGTGGTTTTAATTGGAATGAATGTATTAAACTTTCTATACTGGTATTTTAAATGTAATTAATCATTGAAATAAAATAAAATGTTTTGTTAAAAGAACAGTGATATAATATGACTTTACAAAACTTTGATTCAAAAATAAATGTAGTTATATACAGCTTGATAAAATCTGAAAATACAAGGGGCAAGTGCAAGTCCAAAAACTTACTGCTGATCCATCGAAAGACGTACTTATATGTAATTAACAATTCTGATATGATCTGTACTTTTTATATTTATCAATATCACTATTTTTCTACTGCAGGCGTGTTTTTTTCTTCTTAAATTAAATTAGTTTTATTTAACTACTTCATAGCTTTTCATTTTAAAAATAAATGCATGAAACCCCCATAATTGAAGATAACTCATTTTAAGTTTAAATATGTCAACAAGAACATAATAGGAACAATAAACAGAATTAAAATGATACAATGATTACATTTCATAACATCGTACTTTGAATTTGTACTACATTATAGGTCTTAAACTATATTCAATGGTTATATCGTTATAAACACTTTAGGTTTTTCGAATATTCGAGCAAAGGGCTACCTGCATTAGTCCTTCCTATTTATTTACTGGTAAATTAAAGGAGAGGCAGCTACTTAACAGTGCCCATCATCAAATCTTGGGCTATTCTAATCGAATAGTGTGATTTGACTGTCACCCTTATAACACATGGCTCCAAAGTCGGAGCGCGATTTTGCTGCAACAGGACGCGAGCCGTGGACCCTTGGATTCGAAGTCTGGCACACTAAGTCGTTAAGTAACACCCAGCCATTATAACAGATTTAATTTAAAAAATTAAGAAAAACATCCATCTATGTTACTTCTAGTAACAATACTGTAAATATTTTTCAGTAAGAGAGCTAATTGAGTACTTTATATTAACATTAATTTGAATATGTAAATCACCAAATCACGCAACAACCACAACCAATATAAAGTTGTGGTGGAACAGAAGGTATCAAAACTATATTTTGATATTTTTGGCGTTCGTTGATAGTGTGATGCCACTAAAAATTGATCAATTTTTGGAAGCGTATGGAACAACCCTTTTCTAAGCAAAATATTAATACACCCAGATCATAAGGATGAGTTCAGATCAGAGATTTAGATTTTCCATGACGGGGAAATATATTTTACTTAATAGCATTAGAAAACCAAGGAATATGGATCAACGTGAAACATCAAGACTATACAGAGAAAGACCTGCAACAAGTCAGTTGTACTCCAGCCGTGGTAAGTAAAGTGCGGCGTCTTGTAACAAGTGAGAATGCTTAAACACAAAGATCAGTAGCAAAAGCCGTTCACGTATCCTGGGCAACAGTAACGCAACATAATCAAGAAGGGTCTCCATCTGGAAAAGCGTGTACACAGGTTGATTCTACAACATATCCAGGAAAGGAAGTCCAACTGTGACAACTGTTTTAACAATATCTAGCTTGGCGAAAAAAAGCAATGCATAGTGACACTTGACAAAGCACACAAAAACATCAGCTTTGTTCAGAAACGAGACCAACAGGGTATGGGCTCACCAAGATAAGACTTCCAGTTATACCTACCATTCAACTGTTGCACATCTCAGTAGCTGGAGAAGGAAACAGCTATTAATGTTATTCCATATAAAATCATTACCAGTCAAGCCTATGTATTTCTGTGCGATCATACTATTTAAAATGGCACAGGGAAACCGTCTTCCTCGTACACTAGATGTATGATAGAAAGTCTGCAGGAAGTAGTGATGTGCTTTGGACATGACAACCTTCCGTCGAAGACCTTTGCAATGGAAACTGCGCTGCAGAGCTATAATCACGTTTCAAGGACGTTGCGATATAGACTGCTACGGCGTGGTGAGCTTCCAAAATCGCTTGAATGTAACGTACTCAACATTATGTTTTGTGATCTTTATATAGTCTTTATATAGTCATATTTTTCTTAAATATATTTGTTTGTGGATTTATGTGTCTTTTCAGAAAGTTCATTACCTTTTATTCCAGCTTTGAAACGTATTCAAATTCCGGTTATAGGAAAATGTTTCCATATGTGCGTGCATGTGCCAAGAACAGATTAATATTGATGACTTTGTATGTATAAACAATTCCCATATTTCTTGTTTAATTGACATTAAAGCCATGGTGGTTCTTTTGCTTTCTCTCTATTTCTCTGAAACACGTAAACGAATCACAATGCTGCCTAAGCCTAAAATTACCCGCTAACAACTGCGTTGGCAAACTTTAAACATTGGAACGCTAAGCAGATTGTGAACAGTTTTTAATTTTTGTGAACGTTCGGAAGAAAGTGATTTAGGTGAAAGCCAAAAGCCAGTTCAAATTCATAATACAGAGTAGTATATGAAACGCGTTAATTGTGTTTTATAGTTTAGAAGAAACTATTGGACCAGGCATTAGCATCAGACTATATTAGCGTTTTGCCCATATAATGCTTTCCTCTACAAACGCACATTCTTCATTACTCTTTGCTGATGTTTAATGAGTAGCCATAAGTTTTTAATCGTATATCATATTATACTTAAACATTTAGAAGCAAATATTTGTATCACTTACTTCAAAGACCGTATCTAAAGGATATTTGGACTTTCTGAGTACTTTGAAATCGAGAAGTAATGAGTCTAAATGTGATTTCAGACTCATTACGTGAGTAGAATTAACATTATATAAAACTCTACAGGGGACATTCTTCACGTAAATATTAATTTGCTTATTATTTACAAGCTTTCATGCAGCTCCGCTACTGGACGAGGTAAGACGAGTCTGTTGCAATTCAGCAGAATTAAAAGATAAGAAAGAAAACCAAAAACTTTAAAGCAATAAAGCAGAATTGTCTATTAATTAAAATAAAAATGTAAAAAAAAATGTTAGAGTGGAGACATGAATTAATAAGTTCACGAAAGCGTCACAATAATTCAACTTAAAATTTATTATGAAACATTTATTAAGTAGCCATTAATTGCAATTGTTAGTCCTCTGTAACATTATTCATTAAAATTGTAAAAGTTGTTGTTTGTTTTAGTGTAAAACTATCTGGCAGTCGGGGGGGGGTCTCTCTCTAATTCTGGCGTTGATGCTTACCGCTAAACCTAGCAGACTTTATGTGAGAAAATGAAACGTTTTCATAACACTAATGGGTCTTTATCTAGTGAAAAAAACCAACCTGTAGCTTTGAAAACTGTTTGAAAAAGTAAGATTTTAAGTGAAATTCATCACAACAAAGAAACGATAAATTATCCTTACGTTTGTAGAAAAGTTAGTTAAAAAGAAAAAAATCATTGCTTGAGAGAAATGAGGAAATATTTCGTGAACTTGATCTGATAATTCATTTTTTATAGAACTATAGCTTCTGTAAAAGCATGTATTTTTATAAACAAATAAGTACATATTTCTTATATGAAATTTGTTTGAGGTAAAAAGATTAATGGAAAAATACGTGCACAGTTTATTTGGACTTTATTTGAAATAATGGTAGGAATACTTATACAACTTACGTGGAGTTTATTTGAGATAATACGAGAAATACTGGCAAACTTATATAGACTTTATATAAGATAATTAAAAAAAATTGTACATCATGGAACATTTTTTTTGTCCATCTTTTGTGTATTTTATACGAGATAATAACAAATTATTGTACAAATTACGTGGACTTTAGTTGAGAAAATGAAAACAAATATTGAAAACTTCTGAGAACTTTATATAAGGTAATGGACGAAATATTTGTATCATTTATGTTGAGTTAGTTGAGATACTAAGAGACATTCTTGTACAAGCAATACGAAATACTGCAAAAAAATACGTGTTTGACTTATGTGGGATTTATATACATTAACGGAAGAAAAATTTGTGCAACTCACGTGGATTTTGTTTGAGATAAAGGAAAAAATGATTGTATAACTTATATGGATTTCATTACAAAAAAGTGGAAAGTATTTCTAACTTATGTAAAACTGATATAAAAGAAGTAAAAACAGCCAATATGAGCTACATATATACCAGATATTGGTGATATCAGAAGTGCATTTATAAATTAAAGCAACCATCTTTTGTAGGTCTTATGACAACAATATACACAATAGATAACATTTGAAAATGAATTAGTTTTTGCGTCGTTACTTGAACTCCTAGTTTTAGTATATAAACTTTATATACACCGACTGACGTTTACAACTTGCTATGTATGTATTGTTGCCTCGTTATTGCAATTAGTTTATAATTGCAGTGACACAACATCCACAGCCAAGCGACAGACTATATACCTCGTTTATTGTGAAGTTTCTTTCAAGTTATATTTAATAAACTGTACATTGTGTGTTGAGACCAAAGAAATGCTTTGTTTTAGTAGTACGTGTGGCTGTGTTGAGACCAAAGAAATGCTTTGTTTTAGTAGTACGTGTGGCTGTGTTGAGACCAACGAAATGCTTTGTTTTAGTAGTACGTGTGGCTGTATAGCGTGATTAATTTAATTGGTAAACCACATATAGTTATGTTATATATATACATATATATATACATATAAATACTTTTAATGCAATAGTCGTTACATTTTAGTTCTTTGTCCGCTGTCTTTCACAGTCAAAGTAAAACCTACTACTGAAGTATGTCAGCCATTACACCAGTTTCAGTTATTAATTATTTATTAACAACAGATAGACTTCCAAAGAAAGATAATATATATTATGAACAAATAAGAATACACGCTTATACCACATATAAGATTTTACATTGATTTGATATACTTTTTATTGCAAATTGTTAGCACGAATTATCAGTCTAAAAACGCGAAGCTTTTTATAGACTGGCGATTTAACTTGTCCAAGAAGTAGAAACATAATACACAGAACAAGAGAAGCAGTTGGTTAAAGAGTTATGAAGAATAACAATACTCATTATGTTTATCTAAAACAAGAAGGGGCGCTGATGTCAAGATTATCTAAAGTTACGAAACTATCACACATGCTTCAAATAGGAAGGGCTGAAAAGTTCAAATAAACCGCTTACTCTTTCCCTGCTGTTTATTGCGTATCAGTAACTGCAGCTTGTTCTGAGAGAACCGTCAAATGATATTAAAAAAAATCTTCACTTTTCTCGTTTGTAAAGCCGGAGAAAGAATAGATGCATCCACTGCACATATCCATCGTTTTTTGTAAATCTCTCAACATGCTGATTTTTATCATTATCGCAGGGCATGCGGTAAAGTAAATAAAATCCCTTGTAAAGTAGTCAGTAAGGTATATATGTTCTGTAACTTGTCAATAAATGTAACTGAGTTTCAACCTTGTAGTAACTGCAACAGTTTTATAACATTTGCGATTTGCTGCTAAGTGCAACATCTTTTATTAACATTCTGCTAATAAACGCAACGCGTTTTAAAATTATCTAATAAATGTAGCATCTTTAGTAACTAGTTATAGTGTAGCAACTTTAGTAACTAGCTATAGTGTAGAATATTTTGTAACTACCTATAGTATAGCATCTTTAGTAACTAGCTAGAGTGTAGCATCTTTTGTAACTAGCTATAGTGTAGCATCTTTTATAACTAGCTATAGTGTAGCATCTTTTATAACTAGCTATAGTGTAGCATCTTTTATAACTAGTTATAGTGTAGCATCTTTTATAACTAGCTATAGTGTAGCATCTTTTATAACTGGCTATAGTGTAACTTACTAGTAAGTGTAATATATTTTGTAAGGTAGTTAGGTCAAGAAGAATCATTTGGGAATTGATAACATTTTATATAATGTAGGTCAGTTTAAAGCGTTGCAGATGGGATCATAGATACCAATGGATTTCAACTTCTATTATCTTTTCAACTAACTTGTAGGTAAAATTATAATTTTTCAACCTAAAGATATTTAGTTTGAACAGTACTAACTACACTTTTACTAACTTTTATTTCTAAAAGCATTCCTTTGAATCCTTCTTGAATATCTTGAATAATAACTAAACTGTTAATTTAAAGAAACATTTCCAAGGATGACTCTCTTTTTAAATTAATTAATCGTAGTTTTATTCAATCACATTTGTAACTGTATTTGTTTCGAGCTAATTAATCGTAGTTTTATTCAATCACATTTGTAACTGTATTTGTTTCGAGCTAATTAATCGTAGTTTTATTCAATCACATTTGTAACTGTATTTGTATCGAGCTAATTAATCGTAGTTTTATTCAATCACATTTGTAACTGTATTTGTATCGTACTAATTAATCGTAGTTTTATTCAATTACATTTGTAACCGAATTTATATCGTGTATACTTTAATACTAGAAGATTTGTGTACTAGAAGATTAACAAATTACAAAATTCAACACTTTCCGTCAAAGCGAACGCAAGAGAAGAAATGGATGGTTCTTTAATTAATAATGTTTCTCAACAACCTGTCCGCGAACCGACCTCAGACCGTCACAACCACCTTACCGTTCGTGGGATTCCACAAAAAACGAACAAACAAGCTGAAAAAACTGACAGAATATTCACAAGTAAATCGTAATGGGTTTCCTTGTATTTAGATTTAAGTTGTTCGGGACAATTATGTGAGGCAGCGAGTTGGTCCCTTGCATTTAAGAAGTTGAGAAAAGCTGCTTTAATATATCAAGATTTTACGTAAATATATTAAGTGCAAAAAGCTAATCAAATCTAAGAAATTTGCGACACAAACGAACCTAAATTATTTCGATCATAATTACATGAAATCTATATATACATATATACTCTTGAACTGGATATATATATATGATACAGAATAATAAATTTTGTCAATAAATTTACTATGAATATCTTTCTTCTCACCACAAAGTTATTGTTATACAGCGATGATTTAATTATTTTGATAAATTTGAAACCAAACTGGAACCACTAACATGTATCTTTTAATATAATTGTCTATTTGTTGTAAAGTACAAAACTACAGAATGGGCTATCTGTGCTCTGCTTACCGTGGGTATCGAACCCGATTTTTAGCGTCATAAGCTCACTGACTTACCACTGAGTCTTAAAACGACCAGAAGAAAAAAACTGTTGTAATTACTGATATTTCCGCATTTGCTATAAACTCGTTAATATTTGGTTTCTTTGTTTGTTTGATATTTGCGCAAAGCCACAGGGGGGCCACATGAGCTAATCATATCTAATTTTGAACTGGTAGACTAAAGAGGAGGCAGCTAATCACCAACACACCTCGCCAACTCTTTTACGAGTCACCCTAATCAAATAATGGGATGTTATCGTCACACTTATAAAGCATCCAAGGCCTCAAAGTGCGGAACAAGATTTTGTGGAAACGGGCGTGAACCTTGGCCCCTTGGGTTCACAGTCTGATCCCATTCATAATTGGAATCCAAGAATCATTTTGGGTCTATGATAAGGTTTCAAAAGAATAGTTCGAGTGGATAAATAATCAAACTATATATATATATATATA
>NW_013665698.1:838931-863873 GCF_000517525.1 Limulus polyphemus | reverse complement strand
TTATTAATGAAAAACAAAATTTCTTTTTTATTGTTCTTTATTGTTTTGGTAGCTTTCATTTAATTTAAATTACATAAAGCACAGTTCTTTCTGTCACAACTGAATATACCTTCTTTAGAAAAACCTCTTTTTTTTTAGGTTTATTCATTAATCTATATATATATTTAGGATGTCTATTTGATAAAATAATTTTATTAATTTTGAATGTATCTTTCAGTTTTTTTTATCTACTATTCGTTTTAATTGTGTATTACCAAATGAAATATTAACATGTATATTTGGACAATGAGTCGCAACAAAAGGTATGACATTCTCTTCAGGTTCACTAATCTCTGTTTAAATGTTTTTTATATCAAAAAAAGTTATTCTTAACTATTTCAAAACCTCTTAATATAACTTCATCCGGGTAATGACACAGAACTAAGAATTATTTTAGTTCTACTAATCTCGTCTCTTCATTGGAAACCGAACAGAATAATCTACTCGCAAGATTTACAGGAACATTTAATTTTATATGTTTGGGATGATTACTAAAATAATCTACATACTGATGTGAGTTTGTGGGTTTATAAAAAAATGTCAGTTACAATATCCTTTTCTGGTGAAACATTTACCATGGTATACATCAAAAGAGGACAAGGCTTTACAAGTATAAAGAAAAAATAAATCGCTAAATAAAAAATCTATGTGGGGCTGGCTACTGAACTTGAAAAAGAAACCAAACAAGAGAGAGAGATGGAAGTGAACATATCACTTGATCGGCTAACGATCACATAGTAGACTAAGCCGTATCGACTTTACTGGATAATAAAATTCCTACATTACTGGCTTCCCCACTTTGGCTATCGAAAGCTTGGTATTTGAATAAAATCTCAGCTTACATCATTATACCTTTCCTTTAGTTAACTTTAGAATACTACTTTTATTACTATTTTACAAAAGAGTAACATTTTGCGATTGGAAATTCTGGTTTTATTTGTTTTGTCAGTGAGAAAGCCAATAATGAATCGATTTTATTCTCAAGTAAAGTCGATATAGCTTAGTCTGCTATGTGATCATTAGCCGGATCAAGTGATCTGTCCACTTACATCTATATCTTGTTTGGTTCATTTTTCCAAGTTCAGTAGCCAGCCTTATATAGCTTTTTTATTTGGCGATAAATTTTTCCTTATAATTATTTGTTTACTTTTTTATAAGATGGCGTACGTGGGTTACTGGGTTATAGAGTGTATTATAAAGCTTTATAAATTTTGCATAGAATAATAATAAAATAGGTTGTCAAAGATTGTGAAGACTGTTCTGCTCTATCAAACGATGATAAAATTATAGTTACTGTTAGAACTAGGTAGGCGCTAGGCCTGTTAAAGAAAGATGATGATGAACGAATATAAGAAATCTCGGTTTTGGTTATTCCCCGGTTTTCGACTTTGGGACGATCTGGATAGCTGAAAAGCGGCATATACACCTGGGATAAAGCGACTATGCCAGGTAGGTCTTCACATCTACCTCATAGTGACCTGTAGAGAAGAAAAACCAGATGACTTTTGTATTGTTTTAATACGGGCGTCCGTGCCATCCCTACATAGGGAGTGCTAGCGCACTCTCTGATTACACAGGCCTACGAATTTAAACTTCATAAAAGTTGTTTTGATTTTAATAACGGATTTTCCATAATTCAACTACGCAGATTTCGAAAATAATATTCTTTTTTTCTATCACGTAAAGATGTTTCACAAATCGGGAAGAAGAAAAACTTAGTTAGATCAAATAATTATTTCGTTTACCACAATGAACATTTTTTATTATTATGTTTGTTAATAGAAATACAAACAAACTGAAGAAAATTGAAGAACAATGATGTCAAACGAATATGCATCCTCATTCATCCAGATTTTTTTTCGTGAAGTCTACGTCTTTTTGTCTCAAAACTACGTGTTGTGGTCTTTCCTTTATGTATTGCGTTATGACGTTTTGTGAAAAATTTGTACGTGATGGAGAAAAATGGATATCATTTTCGGATTTAGCGTACAGGCATTACCGTAGAACATGTAAACATTTCAAGACAATAAAACCATCGCAGTCCTGTGTTATTTCTTTCAAAGATAAACTTAATATCCTTGTTTATTTAACTTAAAATCCCAACAAACTTATTAATATCTTAAATATGTTTTCATATTACAAAATGATCGTCTAAAAATATTTTCCAAAAATGTTTACGTGAACTACAACATTCTCTTCAGGATAATTAGGTAGTATGTTAAACAATTGTAATTCGAAAAAATACCATAGTGATATTAACATAAGTTGGATCAACTTTTGTGTTCATTGTTGTACCAGAAATTTGATGAAAGATTTATTCCTCATAGATAAAAAACATGTTTTAAGACTATAAAGAAATAAGATCATTTAGTGAAGTATATAACAAGGCATCAAACATATATATGCACTTGGATTTAAGGTTGTAGCGTCCAAAAATGGTTTATATTTTTCTTAACCCCGATCATGAAATTTTGGACATACTTATGGTTTCCTTAGTTCTTCAATACATCTTGATAGATTTTCAGACCCCAGATTACAACACAGAAATATTATGTTTTTCTCGGTTCCCATATTAAATACATGTCCTGCATTTTCGTAAATTACTGAAGTTTTACGGTCGCATTCCTAACTTTTATATTACTAGTTTTATTATGCTCGACTGGTGTTTTGTAAAATCAGAGTATAATACAGGGATTAAAAAACCCAAGGTGTAGCTTTAGAAAATTTTATGATAGAGATTTTACTCAAAATGGTGTAACTAATCACAGAGTTAAAGATTGTAGTAAAAAAGTTCCTTAAGGGTGTTGGGTTATAAAACTCATTGTTTCAATACTGGTGACAAATTGTCTTCATATAAGGAAAATGAATGAAGTGGAAATCGTTCTATAAAGAAATAAAAGGCAATTACTGTATCGAAGAGACACATTAAATAGGAGTAGTGACTCGCAATAATAAGGAGAAATAAGCAAAAACTGGATAGCATGCTTTGAAGTGATTGCGCCTTTAACATGGGCTAAATTTTTTGAAGTATTGTTTTAAATTGCTCACAAAGCTACTCGAGGACTATCTGCGCTAGCCGTCTCAAATTTCGAAGTGACAGACTAAAGGAAAGACAGCTAGTTAATAACAACCACCACCATACCTTAGTCATTGTGAGCTAATAAAACAGAACACGGACATATTGCATGCTGCACAATGTTTGTTTTGAACTTAATACAATCTACATAGACGCTATAGAAATGTGACTTCACAATACAATAATGTATTCAAATAAACAAAAAGTTGAATTGAAAATAGTTCGACATTTGTGTTGTTAGAAAACACACAACATCTTATGTGTTTGTATTGCAACAACAATCATATAATATTTCACACAAGTCTGGGAAACACAATGTTTGTGTTAATTTACACAATCTATTTTAACAGTGTATGCTATCAGCTTTATAAGCAATTAGGCAGTAGCTTCTATGTTTTGTATGCGAATAGTTATTACTTAATATATCGTGCCCCCCCACCCCCAAATGGCTCAGTCTGAAGGCTTATAACGCAAAAAAAACCGGGTTTCGTTACTCGTGGTGGACACAGCAAACATATATCCCATTTTGTAGCTTTGTGCTTAACAATAAACAAACAAACAATAATATATTGTAGCTTTCCACGAAACGATAATGCTCAGTGTAACTGCAATTCACTTCATAAAAACTTGTTTAAAATATTAATTATTTTATGATAAATTAAAAAAAATATATTGAAATCATAAGGCACTAAATAAATTGCTTATAGTTGTGTGTATGGTTTTATTGGTTTGTTTGTTTATTGATAATCACAAACTACACAATGGGCTGTATGTGTTCTGCCCATTTCGGGGATTGAAACCCGATTTTTAGAGTTAGAAGATTTACCTCTCAGACCTGGGGGCTTTACTCTTAGTAAATATTCATTTGTCAATATTAAATAACAACTCTGAATTGTCTTAGACTTTTATAATGAGGAGTTTGTGAAATGAACGATGTATGTATGTGCAGTTTCTTGCGTACCGCTGAAGTCTCTTGCTATCTGTGTTAACATTAATCAAAGGTCGTAAAATTATTCAGGTTTAACAACTTAACAGAACCGTAACAACATACGTACAAGTTGCGAAAAAAAAAAAGCTGTTTTGTGAGAATAGGCAAGTTTTCAAACAGTGAATAGATATAAATAGTGTCGACTTTGGAAACATTCCAAACAAACAAAGATTGGAGTAAGGACTGTTGAAATCAGATCAAGACAAGCTAGTTTTGTTTATTCGCCCTACTTTTAATTTTATTTATATTTATGATGCATCGCAAAAATCACAAACTACTGTTACAGTTACGCTACTTAGTATTCTCGGATCCATTATCATTGAACATCTTACCCCGACAATTTTAAAAGTACGACCCATTTTATGAAATATTTTTTAAAACTATGCGAATTAGTCTATGCGTTCCCAAATCGAGGGAATTTCCTGTCATTTTCATGTCCTTGGACGCCACTGAATTAGTATCATAAATATCAAAATTCTTTGGCATTTCTCTAAAAATCTCTCTTAGTTTTTAGTAATTTAGTAACATTATCAGCAAGATATTCTGTTGCATATATTCACTGTTTCACTGAAACCTTGAAATAATTCATTTTCCCGCCAGGAAATTTTATAGCAACCTTGTTATTATGTTACAAATCAAACTGATTAAAGTGATTAAGATGGAGAATTATCCAGCATTGGAACTTCTGCCAGTCGGCTTGTCTTACAGTTTCTTATTTGTAAACCAATTTTACTTACTAGTTGACAGTCATTAATAATTAAATACATAATTATTGAAGTTAGATATTTGGTACAATGACTGTTTCAACATAATCAAGGAATTGTATTTTTTACGCATAGCTTATATAACTTACATTCACGTATACTGTCTTCAAATGATATTCACGCCTTCCTTATAATAAATAAACTTACTGAAAGAGAAAATAATGCTCATAAAACACGTAAACAAAACATATTTTCGATAAACAGCGGAATCTACCTTTTGTAATAAAGTTAATAATAGTGGTTCCCAAACTTGGAGTCGCGGCAGGCTCTGGTGGGGTTACGAGTTTGTTGGAAAAAAAAAATCATATGTAGCAAACAAAATCGAATGTGCCGGTTGAAATACATTTTCGAACAAATGGGGTCACGTAGATTTGGAATGTGTGAAATGAAGACGACACTGAAAAAGTTTGAGAATCTGTGACCTATAAGAAAACAAATAACAATGATAACCTAGAGGGTTAACTATATAAGTACCACAGTTAGTATAAATGCAACAGTAAATGTAAATGACTTCTTGACAACGGAGTCCTGGGACGTGAACATTGGTTGGTCTACATGAACAATGGTTGGTATTTACGTGACTGATTAACTACATGTCAACGGTTGCTATTTACATGACAATGATTGGTATCCACATGACAACGGTTGGTACTTACGAGAAACAGCATAAAACAACTGTAAATAAATGTAAATATCTGAATTTGATAGAGTTTGGTAATTCTGAAACAAGAAGTGTTAAGTTGAGCTTTTATTTCCAAATAGACAAACTTTGAAAAATGCAAATGTTTTTGTCATTGTGCTCGAATCCAAATTTTGGTTGTTGGGATTAAATCAACTTAGAATTTGTGCGAAGTGAGAAAAAAAAAGGATTTGTAGAGTCAGCATTAAACGTAGTATATCAGACACATTGAAAGTCAAGGGTTTCCAAACTGAGAACCACAGACCCACTGGGGCCGCAAGAATATGTTGGAAGTAAATACATATATACATATACAAAATACAGACCACTGTAAGATGCGTAATGTTCTGAGGGGGGGGGGTCCTTGTTTTCAAAAAGTCTGTGATACCCTAAACTAAGTGTATGCCCAGGATATACTTTGTGTGTTTAACCCTTCGTTTGCGGCTTGAATAAATCTCCCTACCACCCCATGCACAAAGATTCACGAATTTTTGCGACGGGCCATTCCAAATGTTGCGCGCAAAATGCTTGCATCATATGATGTCAACCGCAGTTGAAGGGTTAAAAATTTGCGAACACTATGGGTCTTCATGAATTCTAAATTTAGTAGTTTATACATGTGAAGATATCTAGGATAACGGAACTCAGAATTGATCTTTCTGCAAAATAATGTTTCTATAAGAATTACAAATTTCGTAAGACTTAAAAAATGTAAGGCTTTATCACAATTATATGTCATCTTAGACGTTTAATTGCCAAAACAATTATTAATTCATTTTCATTTTTATCGAAGCATTATTTTATTATGCTGTGTTTGTGTGCAATAATTGTGAATTGTTTTGTGTTTAAGATTGCTTTTTTACAGTAAATGGCACATAAGTAACTGTCTGTTGTGTCTTATTACTTGATTATATTTAAATAAATATGAAATTTAATTAACACCTTTCTTCTTCGATGGTGAACTAGGAATTTTAAATTCATTGAAATTTTGATCCAGCTTTATTTCTTGGCATTATGAAACCATAAGATAGATATTTGAACTAGGAATGTCCTAAAACTTAGAATTGAAGCCCTTACACTGATTAAACTATAGTATCGAATGAAAATCAAATGTTCATGGCAAGCAAAGGTACAATGTTCGAACACAGCGCACATAGCCAATTTTATAGTTTTGCGCTAAAACGAGCAAACAAAACCATCATGACAAAAATGTAAAACACGTAAACAAAATTTAAATTTATTTGTTATAAGCTAATGTTGTATATTACCAGTAAATTACATAAATATGTTCATCAATAACCATAAAACGAGGGTTACCATTTTTGAAAATAATAACGCGTAGCGCGAAAATTAGTGTTTTTTTTTGTTGTTGTTCTATTAACTTTGCAAAGAAAAAATCTAAGAGCGACCCTTATTTATTGTTGTTAATTTGTTTTTGAATTTTCGTGCAAAGCTACACAGGGACTATCTATGCATAGTTGTCCTTAGTTTTGACCTGATAGCATGAAGGCGGTTAGCCAACAGCACCCACCGTTAACTCTTGGGCTATTGCTGGTTAACTGAATACTGTAATTTGACCGTCACTTTTATAGTATATTCATAACCCTAAAGGGACGAGAACCGCGAACCTTTGGATGCACAGTCTGCATGCTGACTATTTCGCCACCTGCTCCAGTATTGGTTATAATAGGGATCGTTATGATAATCTACATGTTTAGAAAGAAAATTACTTAAGTATATATTTAGAAACGTAAAAACAATGTTGTTGTCACGTGATGTGTGCTTCCATCATGAGCTTCTTTAGTTGATTTGTGGTGTTCTGAGGTAGAACTTGGAACAACAGGTAACTTATGAAACCACAATAACAGGATGTTCGACGAGATTTATAATGCAGACTGCGAAAACATCCCATTTCATCCAGAAATATACTGAACACAAGGTTATCAGCAAAGAAAACACTAGCATGACACATGATCTCGATTTCTGGACTAGGTTGTTGAATGATGACAAGAAAGTTCTTTACTTCCATTGTCGGCTATTTTTTGTGCTACTGGAGTCAGGAATCAGACAACTGCACCGGACAACTAAAAGGCGATTTCTTAAAGTTCTAACGTTTCTTGGAGTTACATTACAAACTAAACTCTGTTATAACTCCCACAATATCAGGTCTTTCTGCTTATTACAGTGTAATTTATACCTTGGTGGTTAGGGCGCTCGACTCGCAATTTCGCGAGTTCGAATCCCCGTCGCCGAACATGCTCGTCCTATATGTTTGCCGTCTGGGTCGAGCCGCCCGAGTGTAAAAATTCTTGGTTTACTAAATTATCGGCCAACCCCAAATTAGTTGGAATTAAGGTTGTTACGAAGAAGAAAGTCTAACTTATATGAACTTATAGTAGAAAATTAACTTGTGCAAGCTTCTAGCTTATGAACTTTTGTTGGGGACTTATTTCCACAGGTTTATATAAATGGTTCATTTTTTCAAACTTTTATAACTAATTCACTAATACAAGGTAGGTAATTCTCAGTGAGTAACGTATTTCGCCTTGTGGAGGTACTTTGTTAAACTGTAGGCGATAGTTTAGCGTGTTTTCGATTGAAGGGCTTGACTGAGTTCAACCCTACAATTTATCAAACTATATATATATATCAATAATATGCCGTGTCATTTCCTCGGGTTAAACTGTAATTAATTTTTAGGACCAGAGTAAAAAAAAATAATCCGTCAAAATATTTCAATTATATTATTAATTGACATATTTAATTTCAATATAATCAATTATTAGATCACACACAAGCTATTGTCCCAGAAGATGTTCCCTAAATTACGCGAGAGAGATACTACGACGTTACATACGTTACCTCTGAGTAATAGATTTAAGCAATGTTCAGTTTAATACATAAACAATTATTTATCTGTTAAAGAATACCAATTCCCCGCTTTATATTTTTCATAACTTTTTAAATTAATGGAACAAAATGAAATAACAAGAAACGTGCAGACCCAAGATTTGAAATGGAATTTCCGGTGGAAAGGCTGCATTACATGAGGAGCTACATGACAATGCATAATTCCTAGATAAAGTGATAACTCTAGTTAGGTGGTGGTGAAATCCTGGTTGACGTTTACACGGTGCACATAATTCATCCAAGGAATGAAGCCATGGCAACCTCTGTGACAAAACGAGTTTTCGTTCAGGAAATAGGCTTAACTCAAACCAGAAAAGAACAAAAAAATAATAATAGGTGTGGAATGCAGTGGTCAACTTGGGTGTTCGTGATCTCTTGCTCTTTTTTTATCTTCTCGTAATTCTTCCAAGGTCTAGTGTGGTATTTCCGAATTCTTAACATGTATGTTTTCTTTTATTATTACATTCTTTTTGTTAAGTTAAAACTGAGACACTGCTGTTAATGCAAGTGTTGTTAAAGGTTTCGGAGAAAGCCAGTAGAAAGGTTTAGTATCTTCAAAGTCGTTTAAATACGAGATTTTCATATTCATTTATCGTTCAGATAACTTGGGTTAGATTAAAACTAGCCACAGCTCGTTTGTTACTAATGACATGCAGTATTTTTTAATGTTTATCAAACTCGTTCAAAGATGTTTTGATGTGAGAAGAGCGAAAGGCGATAGAGTTGTTTTGTACCTTTTAAGTCAGGGTAAATAAAACAGAACAGCAATGCCTATAATATCGTAAAATACGATTCACTAAATAAAAATACAAATAAAAAATAGATGCGAAACTTGATCGAAATATTCAGATATTTTATAATTAAAAACTAGTTGGATGAGATATAATATATATATAGCACACTGAACGTGAATCTCACGATTTCATTTCAAGCCGATATAAACACCAACAACTTAACATATACTTACTTTGATTCTTTAGTTATAGACTTAAAACAATACTAAGATAGTTACAATAGCAAAGATTACTAAGATAGTTATCAAGCCATACAATGCTAATGCGGGTATAACACAAAATAATTCTAAGGTGATTAAAACATTGAAAGACTGAAATTGTTATAATACCAAACAATACTAAAGTGGTTAGAATACCAATTTATACAAAGGTGGTTATAATACCAAACAATTCTGATATGGTTAGGAGACGAAAAAGAAAAAAAAACAGTGAGGTAATTATAATACCAAACAACATGAAGATGGTTACAATATATATAAACAAATTCTATGATGGTCGGAATAACAAAACATATTTAGATGGATATAATACAACGATTAATACTACAGTGGTTACAATATTAAGATTACTCCGGTGGTTATATCACCAAACAATGTGAAGGTAGTTACAGAGAAAACAATGCTAAAATGATTATAGTACCAAATAATGTGAATATGGTTACAGTGCAACAATGCTAAGGTAGTTATCGTTCCAATTAGTGTTAAGATGGTTATAATACCAAACAATGTGAAGGTGGTTACAGTACGAAACAACACTAGTTATCATTCCAAACAATGCTAAGATGGTTATATTAACGAACAATATGATAGTGGTTACAATACAAAACAAGACTAAGGTATTTATTGTCATTCCAAACAATGCTAAGATGGTTATATTAACGAACAATATGATAGTGGTTATAATACAAAACAAGACTAAGGTATTTATTGTCATTCCAAACAACGCTAAGATGGTTATAATACACAATTACAAGATGGTTAGAATATCAAGAAAAACTTTTGTTGCTTGAAAGTTTCGTTTGTTTGTTTGTTGTTAAATACACGATGGGATATCTGTGCTGTGCCCACATCGGGTATCGGAACACGGTTTTTAGCGTTATAAGTCTTTAGACTTACCGCTGAGTCACTAGGGGACACACTTGAAGGTACACTTCAGTTTTATTAAAACATAGTTTTATTAATTCATTTGGATTTTGGAAATTTTAAACATAAGACTTGGCTGGCATCTTAAGTAGAGGCGCACGCAGAAATTTTAAATGGGGATTTCAAAAGCAGGGCAGATCCAAACGGGGTCCAAGGGGCCCTTTTCTAAATAATTACAGAAGACTGATATATATTACTTAAATGAAATACTTCCCTAAATAATGCGGATCGAAAATATTTTTTACAGTGGTTCCATATATTTTTTTGTTGTTGTTGTTGTTGCTGTTAAAAAGATGAAAACCTTAGGGAGAGTTTTTTCTGGCATCCCGGAGTCTAAATGCACCGGTGATAATATTAAAAATTAAAATTTACGGGATTGGTTTTCTATATACTTGGATTAACTAGAACATATCCATCCAGTTTACATTTCATTCGAATATAATTAGTGTCTCGATTAGGTTAGAAAATGTAATGACTTATACTTTCAGTATTCCTGTACTTACATATGTTATGACAGAGAAACCAAACACACTACAGAGAGTTTATAGAAGAATTTCACTATTAGCTTGTTCTAGTAACTATCGAGACAATCTGCAAATATATTACCATTAGATGTATGTGTAAAAAGGTTCCTAATTTAAACTTCATTCCGACCGACCG
This sequence comes from Limulus polyphemus, assembly GCF_000517525.1. Taxonomy (NCBI): domain Eukaryota; kingdom Metazoa; phylum Arthropoda; class Merostomata; order Xiphosura; family Limulidae; genus Limulus; species Limulus polyphemus. The sequence goes on along the minus strand of NW_013665698.1, from coordinate 852,821 downwards.
ATGCCAACAAATATTATCATACATTAAGCATAAAAGTTGTCCCAAAAGGAAATTCCTCCGGTTAGACATGGTTTGAGAGAATGTTATCTTTGAAGCATGATATGTTTTTATTTTAGTTAATTTTAAGCTCTGTAAGCACTTTAGCAGATGTTAAAAACCGTAAAAGGAGACGTAGGTGAAGCCAAAGTTGACATTTTATTTATATGTTGAAAAATACAGTTTTTCTTTTGAAAAACAGTGTAGTAATGTAAACTGGAACAATAATTCTTTCATGAACTTGTCCTAACAGCTGATGTAGGTAATTTATTGTTGTTAAAAAAGCGGTGGAGATGTTTTATATTCTTTATGAGCTAATGAATTTTAAGTACTACGGATCGGTCGTGGCCTTGTGATTAGTATGTCAGGTTGCGAATCGAGAGTCCGGAGTTCAAACCGTAATGCCACTAAATATACTCCGCACTTACAACTGTGGGCGCGTTATAAAAGTGACCTCTAATCCTGGATGAAGCTCTTTTGTGGCGGTGGATATCTTCCCTCTGATTAGTAGTTCAAAATTAGGGAAGCTACGTCTGAACCCTAGGCTTCCATTTGGCCGTTGAGTCAATGTGCACAAGAAGGCACTAGCTACGATTCTCTAATCGTTTCTCAGTATTCCAATTCAGACTAAAGAAAGTCAGATACTATCTGTGGTTCCAGAGAGTAGAGGATGACTTCCAGGAATAACTACCAACAACAAAATACCGCGTACATCCGGCAATTTCATCAAAGCAAATGTTTGAAGAGTATGGAACTAGTGTTGTTGTTGTTTTTCTCAATGCCCTGAAGTTGAAGTTGTTGGCTCTAAACAAGCCTTTATCATATAGTAAAATGTTCTTACGAGAAATCAAGTAACGTGATGTTACTAGAAGCTGGAGTATAATTAAGCATGCATATGAGTTGCAAGGTAATAAATGGTTACACTATTATATAGCATTAAGTGCACACTCTACTAGCCTGTTTGTCATTATATGGTAACCGTAGGATTAACACAACTTAGAACGAGTGGCATAAAGCAGATGATATAGTTTAGTTTTTATAACTTTTGTTGAAGGGACTTACGCGTTTCAGAATAGGTTTAAATTAGCCATTTCTTAGCTCGGTAAAAAATGCATCTTTCCTTTCCTGAATAAAATATTATTAGTTGAAGGTTTATGAAAAAGATATTATGCTGTAGTATGTGACACAATGAGTAGCAAAAATAAAGATTTTGTTTAGCATTTGGGATACTGAAGAATTATTTACTTAATAACAATTGACTAAAATGCTTTCAGTACCTCGTATATGACCACAAAATCATGTAGTATAAATGTTAATAATGGCTACTCAGACCACGACAATAACAGATTATATTTCTGTCAAAATAAATAAATCTATATGGGAAGACGATCGATCTGATGTTGTTTTTTTTTAACGCAAAGCTTTATAAGGGCTCACAGCGCTGTTCTCAACCTCGTATATTAAAGCGTTACAAGCCTTCAAACTTACCGTTGAAACATGTAACAGAGACAGAGGCCTTTTGAAAAAAAAATCTCTGAATGAATGTATCATTATATATATCATTTGATCTTGTAATCTATCTTGGGAACTTTATAATTTCACCCCAAAATAATTTTATTCTTTCCTAGCTGAGCTCCAGAATACGTATTTTAAGCTATCTTTTATTATTGTTTTAAAACTCACTGTTATTGTTTCGTTGGTTTTAAAATGAGCGTGATAAAGGTAGATCTAAAATTTTCAAACTTGTGTGACAATAGCCTCTCAGTGTCTTTGAAGTTCGTTATTTCTTGAATTAATTACAAGTTCGATACAAGAAGTATAGTTAGGTATTTCTAAGTCTTCGGGGAAATGACTTCCCACTTTATAAAATGTTCACAACTCTATGAGTGAGGAAGTACGAATTAGTTTTATCTTACAAATGTTTTTTATCCGAAGCACACAGCTCCTCTTATGAACGTTTCGGATTCAAGGCATATAGCTCTAAGAGTGAAAATGTTTCAGGTATGTTTCATCTTATGAACATTTTGGATCACAGGTATAGAGTGAAGAGGTGTACTTATAGGAGTTATATACCATTCGGATTTCAGGTACAGAGATTTCATTACTAAAATACTTGTTATTTACGAACTCTCGCTATTTTCTGTTAAGACATGAAGATAAATGTAAAATACCGGCAGCATACTTTATGCCAAACTCCAGTAGTAAAACTAATTCTGTGAAAACCAAACTAAGTGGGACTTCTAACTACCACGGCTAAAAGCGATGTAGCAGCAAAGATACGCTACCGATAACTGAATGCAAGCTGGTTAGTATAAGTTCTATATATTCTAGATTTCAGTCCTAACTCTTACGTTAAAACAAGCCAAACTAACGTTGACTTAAATCCTAATTGTGAGCTCAGAATCAATTTAACTAAAGTTAACGTTAATCCTAATTGTCGGTTAATAAAAAGACTTAACTAATGTTGCCCTGAATCCTAATTCCCAGTTTAGGACGATTTTAACTAACGTTGACCTGAATCCTAAATGTCAGTTTATAAAAACTTAACTTTTACCTGAATGCTAATTGTCAGTTTACAAAAACTTAACTATCGTTGACCTGAGTCCTAATTGCCAGTTTAGAACGATTTTAGCTAACGTTGACATGAATCCTAACTGTCAGTTTAGAAAGCTGTTAACTAACGTTGACTTGAATCCTAATTGTCAGTTTATAAAAATATTCAACAAACATTGATCTGAATTCTAATTGCCAATTTATAAAAAACTTAATTAACGTTGACCCGAATCCTAATTGCCAGTTTAGAACGATCTTAACTAATGTTGACCTGAATTCTAATTTTCAGTTTAGAAAGATTTGAACAAACGTTAACTTGAATCCTAACTGTCAGTTGAGAACGATTTTATCTAACGTTGACCTGAATCCTAATTATAAGTTTATAAAAAAGACTTAACGAACGTTGACCTAAATGCTGACAGTTTATAAAAACTTAACTAACGTGGACCTCTGCTATCATTAATGGCTATTAGACTTCCAATATACCAATAGAGATACATTTGCAGCATAAATAGAAATGTTATGGCAGTGTGAAACAAGCCTGATACAAAAAGCTTCAACATGTTCAGAAATAAGTTTGATAACACAATTTCCGGACAGTCTATATATTTACACATGTACATTGTCCATACGTAACAGGAAAATAATGATGATTTCAATTCCACAACGGAAGTTGTTTTAATTCAGAATCATAACCCATGAACTGACTGTCTTTTCTGAATGGTGTGCTAAAAGAAAACATACACTTAAGACGAACTTTAACGATCATATTATTTCGTATAAAAAGTAGATAGGTGGTTGATTAATCCCTGATTACTTATCATATAAATGGCGCATATAAAGGTATTCTCGCTATCACTCTAAACCGTATCTTTCGCAAAATATTTGTTTGGTAATAAGCACGATAATAAAAATATACTTAATTTAGATAAGAACTTGGTCTATATATATATATATATATGTATACTTACGTAACACTTTTAATCAATACTTTAAGGGCGATCGTAGTACATCAATATATATTAAGGTTTACACTCAATGGATTTTAATAAGAATACTTAATTCGATTGAGTTAATACATAAAGTACTAAATTCTATAAAACATAGACAAAAGAAGTCTCAAGCCATTAAGAATAGAACTTTCAGGAGCGATGTGGCTAAAATGTGTCGAATATCTGTGTATTTTGAATACCAGCTTGAATATTAAGTTTCATTAGTATCTGAATTATCATTGACATTTGGTATTGTAACTGTTAATAATTTGCACAAAAAAAACAGTTCCTTACAAATAGAGCTCTCAATAAGTAATATCCGTCTACCACTTCTTAAAAAACCAATAACAAACGAGTTTTTAGTCTATCCAGGGTGGATTTACTAATAATAATGTTAGGTGGAGCAAGTCCAGGGTGGATTTACTAATTACAATGTTGGGTGGAGCAGGTCCAGGGTGGGTTTACTAATAAAAATGTCAGGTGGAGCATGTCCAGGGTGGGTTTACTAATAAAAATGTCAGGTGGTGCAGGTCCAGGGTGGATTTACTAATAATAATGTTAGGTGGAGCAAGTCCAGGGTGGATTTACTAATTACAATGTTGGGTGGAGCAGGTCCAGGGTGGGTTTACTAATAATAATGTTGGGTGTTGAAGGTCCAGGGTGGGTTTACTAATAATAATGTTGGGTGGAGCATGTCCAGGGTGGGTTTACTAATAAAAATGTCAGTTGGTGCAGGTCCAGGGTGGGTTTACTAATAATAATGTTTGGTGGTGCGGGTACAGGGTGGGTTTACTAATAATAATGTTAGGTTGTGCAGGTCCAGGATGGGTTTATTAATAATAATGTTAGGTTGTGCAGGTCCAGGGTGGGTTTGCTATTTATTATGTATTACCTATAAAATACCTTCAAAAGTACTTGCTGATATCCGCTGACATGAAGATAGTTTTTTTTATTTTTTAAAGATATATCATAACGTATTGTTTTATTATTAAAGCATATCCAAAAATCATTCCAATAAAAGTATTTCTTTACCGTAAAATGTTATCTGTGTTCTTCAATCTCTTAGTAAGTACCGCTATCTGTGTGTGTACTTATTCATTTTTCGTATTTGCAGCCTCATCCTTCGGGTTTGGCATGACATGGTGGTTACGGCGCTCGACTCGAAATTTGCGGGCCGTGTATTCGAATCCTCGTCATGGAACATGTTATAATGTCACAGTAAATCCGATGTAGATAGTCATCAAGTAGCTTTGGGTGAAATTTCAAACAAACCAAATCGACCTTCGCTGAAAGATTTTAGTTTTGTACAAACCTTTTTCGTAGAGTAAATAGTGCTATAGCCGTTTAAACTTTTTACTGTGTGTATCATTTTTAACGTTTTGCAGTTTATTTAATTTAGGTGTCTATTGCAGATAGTAAGCGTCAGATTGCGATATTACATCCAGCACGATGGTTGTAAACGTTGGATTGTGAGGTTACGGTTCACCAGCACGATGGCTGTAAACGTTGGATTGTGACGTTACGAATCGGCAGCCCGAGGGCTGTAAATATTAGATTGCGATGTTACTCTTCACAAGCATGATGGCTGTAAACGTTAGATTGTGAAACTACCTTTCACAAGCACGATGGCTGTAAACATTAAATTGCGATGTTACTTTTCACAAGCACGATGGCTGTAAACGTTAGATTGTGATACTACCTTTCACAAGCACGATGGCTGTAAACATTAGATTGCGATGTTACTTTTCACAAGCACGATGGCTGTAAACGTTAGATTGTGATACTACCTTTCACCAGCACGAGGGCTGTAAACGTTCGTTTACAAGGCGGCTGTAAGTTTTTGGAAAACTTTAATAAGGACTTGTTCTATATGATTTTCAGTTTGGTGTTTACTAGAAAGAAGTGAAAACAACAACAAAAACGAAACAGAAAAAAATAATGAATCTAATATTCAGCATAAGCCAGATGATGTATTAGATGCTACAAAAATATATTACCGAAAAAAACCTAAGACATATTTCTAAAGTTGAAATGAAAAGAAAGAAATACTGTTGTTCTATGATGTGAAAAGTTTTAAGGTTAAAATGGAGTGACAATAAAAGTTCAAAATGGAAGTTTATCTCTGATTTTGGAATAGTTAAATATTTTAAAACTCACACAGTGGATTGTAATAATGAAAATATCCACTCATTTATCAGCAATGAAATGATACTATACTAATTTGTCACAAGTGTTCTTCTAAAGAATGACGAGAGCTCACTAGACGAAGATTTTTTCTGCATAATTTAAATGTCATCTTGAAGTTTTCTAGTTTATTACATATATATAATGTACTCATGCTTTAGTAATTTAACATGTGTAACAACTTGTGTAATATAGAGGCAACCACGAAAGAAAAAAATATTAACATTCTTTCATGGCAAACAGAAAGTTACTGTTCACACCCTAAAGTTGGGAAAGAAACAGTTTGAAAGTTTTCTCACCACAGCGATATGCTACCACAAATATGTGAGTGTAACATCCTGGTACTGATAAGACACGACACAGTACATGCAGTAATACTCTGAGAAAGATTCTATCAAATTCGTACTTAATCGTATTGGCAAGATATGTTTTTCTTTCAGATCTCTGGTATCATTATAGTTACGAACTTGACTTATATGAACGTTGCTGCATCATATTTGTACACAATAATTAAGGATACGTGTGTATTCTAAAAGTTTTAAATATTCAGTTATGATCTCCAAATGGCACCTAACAAGAATATAGAGCTCGATATCAATCCTGGTATTCGGTTTACCTCTCGCGTATTCACGCGGTTGACGAGATAAGACGTTAATAAGAGACATTTATCACAGCTTGTTTTAGTGCAAAGTTACACACTGGACCATCTGATCTCTGTCCACCGTGGGGAGTGAAGTCCCGGATTTTAGCGTTTCAAGTTCCTAAACTTACCATTAGCCCACCAAGTGACATTTATAGCAACTCTAAACATAGTTTAATTTATATATAAAGGTATTCATTTGATCAATCATGTTGCCACGTATAGATTTTTGTTATTGTTCACACTTATATATAATATATAACTGGATGCTCTTTAGCAGAGTCCCCGAAAGTGTTCTGTTTCAAGAGTAAATAAAACCAAAATTAAGAGTAACATCTATTTTTATTTCTTACTTTTGAAGTTCATATGTCCTGCTGTGTTGTAGCCTACAGAGTGCATAATTCTTTCCCGTGATTCATGGCACAGGCATGTTTTATGTAACGTAATTTTAGTGTCTACTGACTGACTGACAGACAACACACTACTGTGCGAAAGGTTAAAATACGTGACCCCTCCAGGCGGCCTTCGGCCCCTTTTCGGATAAATTAATATATCTATCATGAATTTTCAAACGACCATCTGTAATTCAGTTTTTAAAAGAATCCACTACACTTCGTGTGCCTTAAGTACACATTTTTTTTTTCTCTTTGGCTGATGAGCCTTCGATAGGCGAAACTGCAGTCCACAGCAAAGGGCACGGCCAATCAAAGAATGCATTAGGCCTCTTCGTCACAGGTTCTCTTTTCAATTTTACCTCTGGTGGAAAAGAAATCTTTAACATACATATAAAATCATTAAACAGTTGGTTCGCTGTGTATCATCAAATAATGAATTCGACGAAATGTCATAATATTATTCACATACCTAAATTAATTTAGGTTACTATATGGTGAAGTAAAACGGACTCAAAACTCCATAGATAAGACATTGATTACTTCATAAGAGAAAGGTAGTTAGGGTTATTTACTTGGCAGCATCTATCAAACCGTCAAGTTAAACGTCATTCTAAAACGTACTATGTACGTGTTCCCGAGATTAAATTATTTTATGCTGTCTAGGCGTCACCTATATTTAGTTTCGCTTTCCGGTAAAAGGACACGTGGAGTAACCAAATCAATTAACTTTGTCATTTTCAATCTGGATAGCAGCCAAAATCTAATTCTTTGGGATTTACCTTCAGCTTCTCCATATCAGTAAGGTCTATCTTAGCTTTCTTACGAGCGAGGAGTTAATGTTTGTAACCGGTATGTGTGAGAGTATGTGTTCGTCTGTTACTTTATTCACGTGAAAACTAATGCACTTATTTTGACGAGCTTCGTATTTGAGTAAAGATTTTCCAATTAAATATTGTGGACCACACATGAGTTTGAGATTAAAACATAAAGCCAATTTCGCGATCCTTTTGTTTATTATTACTTCCGCTATCGAAGGTGGACGGAGGTTATGTTTCGTTTTCGTTTGTAATTAAGCACAAAGCTACACAATGGGCTATCTGTGCTCTGCCCACTACGGGTATCGAAACCCGGTTTCTAGCGTTGTAAGTCCGCAGAAATACCGCTGTGCCACTGGTGGGCCGGAGGTTATGTTTTCACCCATGTGTGTGTGTGTGTTTGTTAGCAAGAATTCTCGAAAACGGCTGAATGGATTTGGACGAAAGTTGGTAAACATTTGGACTATGACCAAAGTTAGTTTTTGGAGGATCAAAATCACAATAAGGTCACTAAAATCCAAAAAATCCCTACTTTGTTAACATGGGGACCGATTTGTCACACTAGTTTTGCTCTATAAGTGAGTCAAAATGATCGGATTTTGATGAAACTTGGTGGACATATGTAGAATATTCTTCCTCATTGTCCTGCCAGAAATGGCCCGTGTCCGTTGATAACATTTTCGTATATTTTGGGAGCCGAATATGATCAACACTGCGTAGCAGAGGTGTGCGCTCTACTGAGTGCCTCTCAGGTTTCTTTATGTACGTTAAGAGTATTGAGCCCTATGGAATAAATCTTGTTGTAAAATACTCACATAGAAAGCAAGCACTACGATGTTGTCTGTGTTAAAGTCTAATGTAGGAGTGTGTGTATGTGATATATGTATATAGACATATACGTTCACTTTACGAGTTTGTTTATATTTAAAATTATGACAATTGATCTTGCAAAATGTCTTTGTCTTTAATTTAATTTTTAATGTGAATTTCTAGAAACTATTTTGTTATTATCTAATCCTTAAAGGTACAGCTCCGATCAGGATACGCCCATTAATGATTAGTAGTCCATCCCTGGAGCACTTTAAATGATTGTCAGTCGTAAAACTCTATCCAGATCACAAAGTGTATACTGTTCTATGATTTGTTGTATTACATACAGTTCCTTTTCGTATTAAAATGCGTCAGGCATCACGAGAACAAATAAAAGAAATGGGAAATGAAAATGTTTAATACATGTATAGCCACACCTGTCAAGAATTTGGAAAAAGCCCCCACTTGTTCATGCGTTAACACTTACCTGCATAACGGACAATGACCTCATAAAAACATTGTTTGAACTGGAAAGGAATATGAGTACGCGCGAGATAGTTGCTTATAAGCAGTGCCCTCATTAAGCGTTTAACAAGCTGAAAAAATGACAGTCAAATGCAGAGTTTGAAATTAGCTTTTGCACTCGAACATATAATAAATCCTGTTCACGTCATATCAGTCGGCATTGATACTTAATTGTATTTTTTTTTAATTCTGTGGATTTGTTTGTTTGTTTGTAATTAAGCACAAAGCTACAAGATGGCCTATCTATGCTCTGCCCACCACGGGTATCGAAACCCGGATTCTAGCGTTGTAAGTCCGCAGACATACCGCTGTGCCACTGGTGGGCAATTCTGTGGACAGTTTTATGTTCTGCATCTCATAAAACGTTATATATATTATTCTGTCATTGATATAATACTGTCAGCAAACTTCGACAGATCATAGAAGAGTTGATACGAAAAAGCAGCCTCGAAACATGGAAGAAATAAAGGGGAAAAGCTAAAACACTGCCATCCAATAGATTCGGTGCTTAAAGTCCAGGAGTTATAATCTTGTTTTGGTAACTGCCGTGGTTAATAAGTTGATTTTATTAGCTCAAATTAAATGTTTTCAGAAGATGATTTTAATGTGTCCATGATACATGTGAAATATTGGTATAATATCTGAAGTTTGTTAAAAGTTTTATAATCAGTTGTTTTTTTGTCAATTATATATTGTGCTAACGTGTTTTGGAATCTTTCGTTTAAATACTGGTGGTTACATCGACTGTTTTAAGTTACACTGTATTCTCCGATACTTCGTCTTATTTCACGTTCCACATCGATATGTCTACGGACTTACAAAGCTAGAAACCGCTAGATACTCGTAGTGGGCATAGCACAGATAGCCCATTGTGTAGATTTGTGCTTGATTACAAACAAACAATTTTACGTTCAGATGCTGGAGGTTAGGTCGCCTTTTTTCGTTGGTATTGTGCGAAAGGCCTCGTCAGCACTCGATCTAGCAGATATAGTGTTATTGACATATGATTAAGTTCTTTACTTTCATAAGTTATTATAATTACTAATGTTGTCTTCTCCCGTTGATTCTGTGGTCACTTTACCAGCTACGGGATAATAATAAAAACTAGTTTACTGGTTCGTCAGATTTCTTAAATGTTGAGTCAAGTAAATCAAACCGTCGGCGCTAGATATAGTAGATTTAGATTGGCTGACATATTATCACATTCTCTTTTATTTTCATAAGTTCTTATAATTACACTGTCTTCTCTGATTCTTCATCTTTATGTTCAAATGCTGAAGGTAACATCGTCTACTTATGTTTGTCTTATGATTTTTATTTAATTCTTCGCCTCTGTTGACTTTTGAATTAAATATTTGGAAATTCAGACCATTTTCTGAAACTCTTAAATCATCGTTGATCACCAAGATATTTGGCTTTCACTTGCTGAATTTGTGTTATTTAATTTTTCAAAACATGGACGTTTTGTTGCATTAAAACTTTCTACATTACTATAGCTAGCTAGGTTATGTATATATCTATCTATCTCTACATTTATGTGTAAAACTTCGCCTCCCCAGTGGCACAGCGGTATGTCTGCGGACTTAAAACGCTAGAATCCGGGTTTCGATACCGGTGGTGAGCAGAGTACAGATAGCCCATTGTGTAGCTTTGTGCTGAACTACAAACAAACAATATCTCGTAATGAGATGATAGATATCACGTCTTTAAATTCAATTTTTACTGTTCCAGATCTTAAAGAATTAATGGTATCGATATCTTACTGAATTCCAATTGAAGGTTGCTTGCTTGGTTGAAAACAACTTTACATATTCAATTTACATGATATACTTAATTAATAGTTAACCTTATAAGAAATGTTTTTGAGTTAACATTCTTTAAAGTTGTTTTCATAATCTCGTTTTTTATGTGTGTGTCTTCTTTTTCACTATTGTTTCATAGATAGGCTTATTATATATCTTATGTTTTGCTATTTTAAAAAAGTTATGTTGTTTTCAGTTAGTGTCTTTTTTTCGTAATAAAATACTGGATTAGAACTGGCAGCCACTTCATGTCTGGATTAAGATTATCTTTAACGTTTTTCTAGCTCATTTGAGCTTTTACTGCTTTTTGAAGAAATCGTCCATTTTCAGTAAAAACATGAGTGAAGTTTAAATGGACTTAAAAATGACTTTCTGACAAAAATCAACTTCTGACATATAAAACAACAAGAAGTTCCACATTAAAGTCTCTATTTGCACGTGTCAACGTTTTCAAGTATTTTAGAAAAATTTTAGAAATAAGCTATGATGTGAAAAATAGTTTTCGCTGTTTGAAAAATAAAAAGACTGTTATAAAAGAAGCATGAAAAAAAGATCCATGTTTTAAAACTGTAATGCATAATTTCAATATATGTATTAGATAAAAAAAAAAACAGTCTCTAACTACCGCAATAAAAATTGTAAGCCAGAAACTCCAAATGTAGCATTTGAAGCTGTGACGTATTAACTCAAATAACATATATAAAACTCTAATGTATAAGTTCGAAGTTCTACAATTGAACCTGGAATCCACAGTTTTTACAGATATCAGATTTAAAGTTTTAAATGAAGGTTCAACAAATTAAACATTCACAAAATGTAACGCTGAGTAAACAAATGCCACATTTAAAACTTGAAAATATCTAAATTTAACAATGTAATTCAGTCTTTTAATCTACTATTTAAATTTTTAATAATACAATAATTCATAATTAACTCTTTATTGCAGTCTCCAAATGCCGCATTTAAAAAGTGATTTAACTGATGAAAGTCCTCCGTACGTTCGTTACATCTGAAACTGTATCATTAAATCAACAGTATCCACTTATATATAGAGAGAGATCTTTGATGAATATCCAAATGTCAAATTTAAAACTAATTTAGTTTCTAAAGACTACGCTTTTTAACTGTTTTGCTCGATCTCCAAACGTCGCATTTAAAAATGTAATTCAGTCTTCATTATATATATATATATATATATATAAACAAAATTACTACATACGAGAGACCCTCTTGTGAGGTTTAACATCGAAGTATAACAACAACAACAACAAAAAAGAACACACAAAAAAAAACGCGAAATATAAAAGCATTAACGAATGTGAGACTAAGCTGAGACACGTAAGTAATGACTGGCCATTTGATGACTGAAGAAAGAATAAATTATGGATTCTACGTACAAGTAATTATTATTAAATATTTCTAGTACGTTCTGGATTCTTAATTATTGTTAATAATCTGACAAATGCTACCAATAATATTCGTGCATCAACTTTATGCTATGTATTACATTTTGTAAACACTGATTTATCTTCATCTTTACAGGGTCATGTCCTGGAATACTGTTCTAGTAGCATTTAGTTCTATTTTACTCCTGTCTTTATTCGGTCGCAGACCCTCACAAACAGTTCATACTGAAGCATTTCACTTCATTTGGTCGTATATATGGTAACAAACAGCTCAGAAGTAAAACGTCACTTGTTTCGCAAGGTATATCTACTGACGCGTATTTGATATTAATACTCTTTTAAATATATATAGGTGGTATCTAAATCTAAGTTATAATTTTAGAGTCTAGTGTAGGTTGTTTTTTCTTATAGCAGAAATTTAGTGAGAGAGATACTTAACTCTATCATCATCATGTATGATATAGCAATCTATTTTAGTTAATAAATCATTTTTATATAGATTTTTATCAAAGTAGCGAAACGAGAAAACTATGAGTAAATATTATTTAAGTGTTATTAACACTTTACATATAAATTTGCCTCAATAAATGTCAGTATTATACATTTAAGTACTATATGCTAGTTATAACTTAGTATATGAATATATGAATGATGCTAAAAAAAGAAACTAACGAAATGGATGCAAACTAGCATCATCGTGGAAATCATGTCGTATGAGTTAAAAGTAATTGATAAAGAATGATAACATTGTACACTTAATGCCTAAAATGAATCGTGTAACAGAAAAGAATTCTTTATTTGAATATTAAATGATAACTTAAGCGTTCCGTATACTGCCCAGCTACATTCAATGAATACATTATGAGTCAGTTAGGGATGATTTCCGTTTATTTTTGCTGCACTAAATTACGATTTTGCGCAATTATTACGCTTTTAGTTAAATTACTATACGAAACAAAATTCGAAAACGAAATAATAATAGTTTAATCATGGACGCCATTTGTCTCTGTGTGTGTGTGTTAATTTTTTTATGGGGATCCCCTCTAAGAAGGTTAAAGAAAACCTAACAATAACGTTTTGTGGCTTTACTGGCGTTGCCTACAGTAGAACCCAACTCCAAGTGACATATTATTGTATTTTCGCTATAGAAAGACTCAAGAGCTTTTGACATTCCCTGGACTTCTGTAAGAACTGCCCCCCCCCCCGAAATTAAATATCAAGTGTTGTTATTAAATTTGACTTAAAAACGTTCATATCAGATACTAATTTCGTCGGGTTCTGTATATATAATTTGCGTTACTTGGTTTGTACATAAACTATATTTGAAAGCATTGTACGTTTTAAAGTTGTTCTAACGAACCTAGAGGAAAAATCTAAAAGTCCTAGTGTTGAAGGTGTGAGTATTGATTTAACTCTATGTGTGGGGGTGGGGGAGTGGATAATTTAGAGTTTAATGTCAAATTAACACTCGAGATGAATAACTTGAGTAGCCTGACAATAAGAAGTTTCACAAATAACGTTTGTCCAACATGACCTTCGCCCCCAGTGGCACAGCGGTATGTCTGCGGACTTATAAAGCTAGAATCCGGGTTTCGATACCCGTGGTGGGCAGAGCACAGATAGCCCATTATGTAGCTTTGTGCTTAACTACAAATAAACAAACAAAGTTGAGTAGCCTGACAATAAGAAGTTTCACAAATAACGTTTGTCCAACATGACCTTCGCCCCCAGT
>NW_013665698.1:821738-837947 GCF_000517525.1 Limulus polyphemus | reverse complement strand
CAAACAAACAAACAAACAAACTATTAGAAACAACCTAACTTCAAACAAAACCACGCATGAGGAACAAATGCACGACATCTATATTGTTCCATGCCAAACGTGTTTAAAAAGTTTACGTAGTGAAACAGGAATACATTTAAACACAAAAGGGACATTAAAAACGGAAATACAAATAATACAATATTTCTCAATGGAAGAGACTTTGACCACTTTTTGAACTGTAAATCAGTCAAAATTATACATAAAGCCTAAACTTACCCAATACGAATAATTTTTCAAAGCTGTAGTATTAAAAGTGTACCGAAATTGAAACATCTTTGAAGGTCATTTCAAGTTTAACTGTTTCCTAAAGCGTTCCTTAAGTCCCATGGCCAAAACGTTGCTAATAAATAAAACATTCCTTAAATCCCATGGCCGAAACGTTGCTAATAAATTCAGTTTTGTTTTAAGAGGTGATGTCACGCGACTATAAAATGGTTGGGCATCGTGGAAAAAAACAACAACAGCCATGAACAAAATACTTGTCACTATTGTATCATTTATTTAAAATATTGCCCGGCATGGCCAGGTGGTTAGGGCACTGGACTCGCAATCTGAGGATCGCGGGTTCAAATCCCCGTTCCACCAAACATGCTCGCCCTTTCAGCCGTGAGGGCGTTATAATATGACGGTCAATCCCACTATTCCTTGGTAAAAAAAAGTAGCCCAAGAGTTAGCGGTGGGTGATGATGACTAGCTGCCTTCCCTCTAGTCTTATACTGCTAAATTAGGAACGGCTAGCACAGATAGCCCTCATATGGCTTTGCGCGAAATTCCAAACAAACAATTTAAAATATTACAGACTAGCAAAGGTAGCGGTGCTACGCAAGGCATTAAACGCCAGTTTCGTTTGACGTCGGCTTCACGTAGTAAAAATTTAAAAGACTGACAAATTTTAAACGATCGTCCGATTGCTTATCCATTTAAACTCGATCTTTTGGGTTCTACTCGAGTTACTTTACTAAATTTCATTGAAGTTGATCCAGACCCCTCCTCGCAACGACTGATAATGTCTAGACACCAGGCAGGCGGACAACTTTGCTTTTATATATAAACTATTTTTGAAAGTCTTGTTAAATATATAAATAAAAATACAAAGTCACAATATGAGTTAATTAAGTCGACTTTGGGGAATAAACCGACAAGAATTACATAATGTCAGAAACCAATACACAAGGCAAGTAAAACTAAAATTGGAATGTATTGAATCATCAGTTGTGTACCCTCGATGTTAATGCCTTTTCGGCCGTAAACTCAATAACAATTAGGTTCGACGACCTTGTACGAGATTAAAATTGGCTCCTATTCCACATATTAAGCTAACAATGTAAAATAATCGTCATAAGTGTACAAATTAAGGAAAAAAAAGTGCTCAAATTAATTTTATACAGAATTGATTAAAATAAGTATACTAGGTATAAAGAAATATGATGTAAAAACATTACTTTAAAACAAAAATACCTGTCGTTTGTCCTAAAACTAGCCCCCCCCCCTCCAATGGCACAGCGGAATGTCTGAGGACTTACAACGCTAGAAACTGGGTTTCGATACCTGTGGTGGGCAGAGCACAGATAGCCTATTATTTAGTTTTGTACTTAATTCCAAACAAATAAACCTAAAACTAACACAGCTTACTAATATAAACGCGTGAATATACCCGCAGGAATTCATTTGCTTGCACTAGTGAGCATTCAATAAGAAGTTATAGTTATAGTATTAGAAGTTATAAAAAACAAAAGCGCATTATACTCCTATTCAGGGAGTTGTGCAAAATACACAACTGAACAATATTTATATATATGTTCATGATTAGACTACCGTATGAAAGCTTGATGGAAATATGTAAATAATACGATTTTGAATTATTTGCTCATTACTAGAGTAAATACTACTGTCAATAATTGGTAATTGTATAAACAAAATCGACAATTCAGTGTAATCGTAATCCAGAGGAGGAGAAAAAAACTATAAAAACAACAAATTTCAAAAAAATTCATGCATAGGTTATTGCGCGCCAAAATTTATCGTCTGCTGCAGTAATGGAGTGGTCCAGTTCAAGTGCAAAAAAGGCCTAAACCTGAGTAATTCAGTTATTTCTAGTCAAAATAAAAAGTATCTATTTTTAGTATGTAACAAGTTCGATACGAGACACTAGAATTTCTTTCGTCTTTGTTGTGGTTCTTATTGAAGCATTTACCTGGAAGTTAGATTTAACAGACAGTGTACAGGAGGTTCTAAAGTTTGATATATAAAATAATTATAAGAGGTAACAAACAATAACAATTCCAACTACTTCTCTGATGTAAAACAACAAAATAGTTTTGTCTCTTTTGAAATACATAAAATATATATTAACTTTACATGTACAGGTTAATATTTGTTTAATCAATTACGAGAGAGGGGAGGGAGGGCATTAACTAAAATTAAATTGTTCAAAGTAATATGTGTCTGCCACTTATGATATTGCTGTAAAGTTAATCTTTCATTGACGTGTTCTTTTAAATTATATGATAGAAATAATTCTATGTCCAGTCAACATAACAATAACTAACTAGTTTTATTTCCTCCTTAACGATTCTTTATACGCTTGTACATTTTGCAACTTGTTGTAGGCCTACACTTATAGCCACGCAATCTGCACTACACTAACGTAAAAATCAGTTTACTTGTGTAAAGTAACTAAATATGCGCGATAGAAAACACCTATCTTCTTGATGCTTCACTATTTCACTGCAAGCTGATATAGCCAATTGACTGGTTCACCCATAGTTATAATCTAATTTTTATTCTAGATATTTCGCAAAGCCTTTCACAGAATATTCTAGGACTAACGTGGTCTTAACATGATGCACCCTCTAGCCAACCTCTAAATTACAACATTAAAAAATAACTTATAACAGATAGCCCTCGTGTAGCTTTACACGAAATCCCATAACAAACAATCAATACCTAAGTTTGCAAAAAAGTGTCTGACCTACTTAAAGATATGAATTTACCTTCTTATACATTCTACACAGTTATTAAAGTGCGACAATTTACTTTTTAATTATTCTTTTTACACATTCTTCGTCATCTTTCTGGAAATTCAACCTTCTTGCAACATCCCTATGGAAAGCAGGACCAATCCTGTTAGATGCTCTTGAGACATGGATGATCTAGGATAGTTTTTAATTAACTTCAACTTTGAAAATTCAGCATACGTCATAATAATTGCAGCAATAAGTAACACCCTGAGAACAAAGCATACATTAGGATATACTAGTGCTAAATGCTGGAAATAACGCGAAATGTTCCAAAATCGGCGCCAACAGCTTCAGTTGAGTCCATGCACCATTTCATTAGATCATTGCGTTCTACATTTTAAATTGCTTTAATCTCACGTAGGAATCCAAATGATTGCATGTAATCATAGAGGAATCCAAATCTACCTCACACTTTTTGTATTAAAGTACACTACAACGTAAACAAAAATATTAATTCAGTTTTGAATCTTTGTTCTGCAGCAACGTTTGGATCAGTTTCAGATTCGTAATCAGCAAGGCACTTCTTTTGTCTGACACGAGTCTCCGGAAAGTCTGTAACAGCAGATCATTATTCTGTCTTTAATGCTCATCACAACACATTCGAAATCATTATATGCAAACTAAAAGAGGATTTGCCGTATGCCATTGACTAAATTACTATCCAAATCAATTCTCATAGTTGAGGTCTGCCTTTTGCTTGCATTTATTTACGCATCATACAAACAATCAAAGACATCAGAAACGTAGATGGTAGCTCATCTGCTAATGATTCAGCTTCGAGATTGGCTGCACTGTTCGTTGCAATTTCCTTGAATTTCATTAATGCTGCAAGTAGATCTTTTTTTCTTGGATCTTACTGCTTTTACGTTTCAATTTTACACTTTCATCAAAGTTGAGAGGGGCATTAACAAGGGGCTTCCATAACAGCCCACCTTCTAGTTGATACGGCAAAAATAGTAAAAATCATTTGAAGAAAACCGAGAATACATTTGTTCAGTTGCAAGAGCTTACAGCATTGCACAATACAGGTTTCATCTAATGACAGTTATAAGGAACGAAAATTGTCATTTTTTATAAGTTGTATCAACATGGTTTGCACACCTTTGTGTTGGTCTCTGATATATATGAGCTTTTATCACATCTCTGACCTCAGCAACATTTTAACATTATTTCCTGTTTCTTAAGCTCTTCAACAATGGTCTCTGATAGGATAGAGCCTGTAGTCTTATCAATAGTAATGAAGGAAATGAAATTGTCTTTAAATTTACTTCTATTCCTTGGGTATTCACCTTTATCAAATATACACAACAATAGGAGCTTTTAATCACTTATATTAAGGATAAAGTCCACTATAATGAAATAGCTACTTCAGAGGTTCAGTTTTTAGAGCAACTGGATTCAAATAATATCTTTCCTTGGTGTTTGAACCTACATACGTGTTCATTCATTATGGGATCAAACTTTGTCATCAGTTCCACTTGCTCTAAAAACTTTCCGTTCTCTGTGTGATTTAACCTATCAGCGAAGGGTCTACTTTTCTTTGCCAGATGCTTAACTATTTCAATTATCGTATTAAATACGCCTATTACATGCTGCCGTTCAATTTCGATTAAAGTTTGACATGTACTTTCTACTGCTTCATTTTTGAACTACAGTTCTAATTCATCCCACTTCACGAGACATTAAATATCTAAACAGCTTTTCTCGTGAGATTCTAGTGTTTTTTTCAGTGTATTGCCAAGACCAAAAAACCTTCACCAGCTAGCTGCATTTTCTTGCTGCCAGATAACTAATAGGAAGAGAAGAACACTGCGTTTAGTTTTAAATAATACATCAACTACGCACGTGGCACTTTTTCCATACAGATTTTCGCTAGAAGGAAAAAATAACGCCTTTCGTACATGTTCTATCAACATTAAATTTTTTTCGCCCGTCTATATTTTGCGGCCACGAACTAATATTCGAAATGTCTATTTCCGTTACCATATACCATATGTTTTCTTTCTTTTTCAAAATGCGGAAATATTACACTGTTTTTTTTGGTCTTTTGTTTTCTACTAGTCGTCACTTTATTTCAAAATCATTGTAAACTTAGTCTTTGGGCTTGTGTATGTCCCGCGTACAATTCATGATAAAAGTGAGGTACCCTCCAGTGGCACAGCGGTATGTCTGTGGACTTACAACGCTAGAATCCGGGTTCCGATACCCGTGGTAGGCAGAGCCCGAATAGTCCATTGTGTAGCTTTGTGCTTAATTATAAACAAACATTAAAAGTGAGGTAGCATCTTTTCCATTAACTATGTTGCCAATTTTCTCTCTCTTTGTGTTGCAGGTCAGAGGCAATCAGTGCAAGTTTCACTACGTTTTGCACGGATTAACTTCATGATGCATTAACTGATTGTACAAATAATACTTTAACAATTAAATAGATGTGCAATTTGGCTAATTTTTGTGAGCGGCAAAAGCCCGACAGAACCGGTGAAAGCCTACAAGTAAAAGTGAACTTTCAGTTCATAATGTACTTTCTTTTTTGAAGTTCTTGTAATGCACTTTAAATGTCTTACCTTAAACGTTTTGCAGGTTATTTCACGGAGTCTGCACTCCTCCGTCTTTTTCATCTTGAAAACACGCCAAAATTGGCTAAAAAATCTGTACAAGGATTTTCAGCAGGGTTCGTTCTCCAAGAAATTTATTGTAAGACAGGGGATGTGGATCGAAAGTGAGGAGGTATAGCAGTCGAGTCGAGAAACTTGGCAGAAATAGTAAAACAGTTGCGTCACTTCTTGTTCAAGGCAGCCCATTTCACAGTAGAGATGTGTTCAAGGTTTCTACTGTCTGTACATTTAATGCATTAAATTTAACAATAATCTTGAATTTTGCTTCTACGGAAAACTATATTCTACACCAAGAAGTAAGAAATAAGCTAAAAATATTTCAGGTATGAAGTACTTCTCTATTTTAGGCTTAAGCGGTTCTCCTGAAGAAGAATAGTCAACTATTCGAAAGCGCTCGAGTTTTGGATCTTATTTTAAGTCTATTACACTTTAAATGTGATCCTTTGTGCTAATTCTTTTATCAAAATTAGGCTTAAGCGCTTATTCTAACCCTAGTATAAACCAGAAGCTAAATGATGTGAATCCGAAAATAGCGGAAACTTAAAAAGTAGCAATATCTTTATTCTCTGCATTGTGGCTGAATATTTAATGACCGTATATTTTGGTTATTATGGGGAATAAGCTAAAAGGTATTAACTGTTATTTACCATCTTTGACTTGTAGAATCTGTCAACTAGCTTAGGAAGAGATGTGTCCACAGACAGACAGAAAAATGTCCTTAACATTGAATAGTTACCTCACTGATATGCCTTAATTTGTATAGCGCATATGTGAAGAACGCCTGTACTACAGTTTTTATACTTAGTTCTGCATTGTTTCGCTCGGCAAAGCTGAATGAGACTTGATACATGAAAAAACATTGCCAATTATGGCCAAAGCAACAAACCCCTTCCGTGTTTAAGACTTTTTACAATAAAATATAACAGTAAAATCTGGAACACAGATTTTTTGTTTTTATTTAGGACACCACAAAGGACTTTAAAAATGATGCTGCCAAATCTTAGTATGTAGTGCACATGGGATATAATTTCTCTACACAGGCCTGTATATATTAACTGTTGCCCCTGCTGATGTAATAGGAAAAAATATATACTTACATATAATGCATCTTTTAGGTCTTTTTAAGTCTTCCTTTTTTTTCTTTTCTGCTGCATCAAACTTGCATTTTCTTATCCCTTCCTTCATTTTGTAAATATATATATATATTAATTTACATGATTACTCAATGGTCTATCTGTGCTCTGCCCACCACGGGTATCGAAACCCGGTTTCTTGCGTTGTAAGTCCGCAGACATACTGCTGTGCCACTGGGGGGCCGCGCGGGAATGCTGAGAAGTGATTCGGAAAGATACAAAAGCAAATAATTCAAAACCAGAATTCACTAAACGAAAAATTCGAATAGAGAAATAACAAGGCAATGAGAAACAAAACAAATTGATCAGTATAATTAAAATTTGTAGCTTTGTGCTTAATTCCAAACACACATTCCCGCGCGCTTTACTTACAACAATACCACCATCACGGAACGCTTATACACGTTCTTTCGAGATGGCTTTCCATCGCGTGTGCGGTAAGTTCTTCGAAATAACAATTCTTCGAAACCGTATGTGGCAAATTCTTCGAAAGCGTATTAGGTCAATTCTTCGAAACATACATTCACATGTTCACTACATAATTAACACTACAAATTTTCACATACCACACTGGCTATATAATGTTCGTTTCATTTTAATTCCCGTAAGTGCAAAAACATGGAACTAAGGCCACAATACAGGTCAAGTGATCACACCCAGAAATGTCAATGACCTCGACCTCACATGACAGCTGAACAAGTGATAAAGTTTTCCGTTGGCGGTGTCCTTTGATGTACCTGTTATAGTATGACACTTTGATGCATTGTTCAAATGAAAGAGAAAAAAAAAAGGCGAAGTTTTACTATAAACAGAAATGAAAATTATTTTGATGTGTTTGTCTCTTCCATCACTGCCGAGGAGCGTTGGATAATCTGAAACGTCCAGAGAAGTGTGATTGAAAGTGTCATCGACTGCCTATTAGATACTGTATACGAACAGTCCTGTGAAGTGGCTGTACACAGTGCAGTGTATGTGTACTATATCGAGAAAGGTATTATAATTTTATTGCAAACTGGTTCCCCCAAAATGTGAAATTTTGTTGAGTGTGAGAAAGGTAGACCTACGTTAGAGTTGAACGGATATTTATTTGTTAAAGACAAACAAGTGAGGGGAAAAGTTTATTGGAATTGTGAGCAATTTAAAAAACAATAGTTGAGAGTGTCGTGAGCACAACCATTCTGGAATGTCGCTGGTATTGAAGCTAAGAATGTAATGCATACCATACGAAATGATTCTAGGAATACACGTGATGCACCGCATTATATTGTTTCACACGCATTTTTTTTGGACTCAGCCAAGCTGCGGCAGCAAAGCTGACAGCCGTAAACAGCATAAAAAGAACTATATGGAACTTACAAGGAAACAAAATCTAGGGTTAGGTACTCCAAATTACACAGGTCTGCGAATTTAAACTTCATAAAAGTTGTTTTGGTTTTAATAACGGATTTTCCATAATTCAGCTACGCAGATTTTGAAAATAATATATATATATTTTTTCTATCACGTAAGGATTTTTACAAATCGGGAAGGAAAAACTTAGATCAAATTATGATTTCGTTTACCACAATGAAAAATTTTTATTATTATGTTTGTTACCAAAAAGTACAAATAAACTGAAGAAAAGGGAAGAACACTGTAGTCAAACGAATATGTATCCTCATTCATCCTGGTTTTTCTTCTTTTTTTTTGTGAAATCTACGTCTTTTAGTCTCAAAATTACGAGTTGTGGTCTTTCTTTTATGTATTGCGTTATGACGTATTGTGAAAAATCAGTTAAGTGATGGAGAAAAATGGATATCATTTTCGGATTCAGCGTACTGAAGACAATAAAACAATCGCAGGCCTATATTATTGAACAGATATCGTTTTTCCAGAAGACTACACTAAAACTAGAAATTGAGAACAGTTTTAACGTTTGACTCTGGCGCGGCGAATGATCGAATATTGATATTCTTTACAAGAAGGAACTTTCAGTTATTGTTAAGTTGTGTTCGTTTGTATGCTGATAGAACATTTAAGATCGTTCCGAATATTTTTGAACAGTTATAC
Source organism: Limulus polyphemus (assembly GCF_000517525.1). Taxonomy (NCBI): domain Eukaryota; kingdom Metazoa; phylum Arthropoda; class Merostomata; order Xiphosura; family Limulidae; genus Limulus; species Limulus polyphemus. Next base: position 829,088 of record NW_013665698.1, on the reverse strand, counting down.
GATTCACGGGCTGCATGGAAGCATTGCCGCCCCTTTAATTTATGCACTGTTGCCGAATAAAAATTAACATATTAATATTAGACATCTTAGAGTTTGTTTGTTTGTTTTTGGATTTCGCGCAAAGCTAGACGAGGGCTATCTGCGCTAGCCGTCCCTAATTTAGCAGTGTAAGACTAGAGGGAAGGCAGCTAGTCATCACCACAATTAGGGATGTCTAGCGCAGATAGCCCTCGTGTATCTTTGCGCGAAAAAACCATAAAAACTGAACGAGCTACGTATTAAGCAACTTTTGGGTGGTCAGGAACCTTTTATTGGTCGGAAAAAATGTGACTGTGCAGAGAGATTAAAAAGACTTGTCAACGCGTTTTAACCAACAGATAATATGAATTATTACTTGCGTGGTATTGTACATAACATAAATTATTACGTGGTTAAACTAAATGAATAATATTGGTGTTTTTTGAATATTTTTTAATGGTTTGATATAACTACCTAGTGTAATATCATGGTGTAATAATATTCTCCATTCTGATTAAATATCTCATTTTTTACACATGTGTGTCTTTCCCTATGTATTAAATAATCTGTCCATTTCACTTCGAAAGTTCGTCGAAAAGTAAGTTAAATGCCTCCTTATAATATTTTTTTCTTAATTCTTTTATAATACGTTAATTTATAACTAAAAATCGATCTCAAAATTGGACATTCGATTAACTGCTATTCGTAAACCATTTCTGTAGTTGCACGTATGAAAATTGAAATTTACGCTGTAGCAGACTTCTGCAAATGTCAATAAAAGACTTATAAAAACAACATTTTTTTTCTTGCATAACATAATGACACTAAGGGTAAAACGATACTTAGGTAAATTTTAAATAACACAGATGTTAAAAGAAAATCGACTTTTAATGGTACACGATAAGTATTAAAAAATTGTGACTGTTCCTAGTCTCAGAATTATTAATCTATAATGAAAAAAAACATGAGACTGTGAACAGTTTCATGCACTTGACACGTTTTGTTACATTGCTGATGATGACGAAGTGAAACGTCGAAGCATGCCGGATGTATGAAACTGTTCCGAAGCTCAATATTTTTTATCTTTATACAATAAATTATTGAGTAAACGTTTTCTTGTATTTTGAGATTGGGGACGGTCTCATTTTCGAACACTTATTGTGTATTATTAAACATTGGTTTTCTTTTATTATCTTTGTTATTTAACGACATACATATTTTTTTATTAAATATGCCGTATATTTTAACTGAAAGAAAATAACTTAAAAACCTTGACATAGTCATACCTACCTACCCATTTGGACCTGATAGCTTAGAATTCCTAGGGCCGCAGGGACACTAACGGAGATCCTGATAGGAAAATACTTTATTTTATTCTATCATATGTGTTCAATATTCGGAAGTTGCCAGCAGTTTCACATCATTCTTTGTACGCTGGTATAAAAAACCTGTTTAGTTACACATCTGAACAGAGAAGCCATAAACAGTGACATTGGACGTTACAGTACCACTTATCAGTTGCACTCCATAAGATGCCTGGAACAACCTCACCAGAGCACCTGATGAAGTACAATCAACTGGTGGCGACTTTGAAAACCAAACTTGGTAGATTGATCACTCTTGACAATAGCCAGGATCAGGTAGCCTAAGAAAAAGTGAAATTCAATATAGAGTTGATGATCTCCAGTCTTCACTTCTTATTTTAATTCAAACTACAAAGTATTATCACCTATTCATCCGTTTGTGATTATTAGATTCATACCACTTTGTAATGTTGTTCGGTAAAAATAACAAGAGCCGATTTGAAATATAAAATCAAGAGTATGTGTATTGTTAAAGAACGTCAAGTTCCTTCCCTTTTAAAAACTGTTACGAAAAAAAAAAAACGTTTAAATTCCCCTTACTACAAATTTCAATGATAAAATATATATTAACAAGACAAGGCTTGAGAAAACGATATTCTAACATTTCCTTAACATTTAGTATTCCTTCCCAGCAATGGCAGTGATCAATTGTGATTCTATTAATATTAGTCTGCGATGTAAATTAAAATGTATCCACGTTAGGATTAAAGATCATATACAAACAAAAAATGTATGTTGAAGTACACAATTATGTCTATTCCTCTTCGTGTAGATTGATTCTGTTATCACATAAGCTTACTAACGTTTGTCAAAACTAAACATACAGTTTAGCAAACGTTTAAAACTTTCATTTTTAATATATCTCTACAAGTGAAGAGATCTTGAAAGTCGAGTGTAAGTTTAACTACAGTGATTGTTTTGATGCATTTCTGTATCATTCATTGGCGGAGTGGGCAAAATACGTACCAAAGATGATATACTCGAGGAAAATGTGGTCAAGAATAAGGATGAAGAAACAGAAATGTGCTGTACCATAGAAAGTTAGACAGTTTAAGATATATGTGCATGGTTATTAAAACGTAACAGGAAGAATGGGGAGGAACGAGAGGAGGTTTGGATGGTACAACAAGAAAATGAAGAACAATAAACTAAGTAGGCTAGAGACAAAGACAGGAAGATACGTACAAAGTAACGGAATTAAAAGTTAGGAGATTTGAGACTATTACACGGAAAAGTTATGGCAGTAATACTCTTTTTCGTTTGGAGAACCGCTGCTTAAATACAAAACTGATATCGAAGTTGAAGACTAAGGTTTCAAGCATGGTGGCTTTGAATGTCATAACCATTTTCCAAAACGTCTGTATACACTGGCGTAGCCACGGGAGGAGGGGAAGGCGGCCATGCCTCCCCCCCCCTCCAGCTTGTATTTTTCACCAGTTTTTTCCCCTGCAATTCCTAATTTCGCTATGAAAATTTTTGCAGTTTTATGTTCTTTGGCTTCAACTTACATCTAGCTCACTCAAAATCCTATTCACGGTTTCCAATATTCCAACTTTAGCGTAGTCGCGATTTGCTGTAGCTGAGTGATGTCAATAAAGTGGCATGTTATAACACTTATTTAACCAATGCAAAGGAAATAATAAAGTTTAAATATTATAAAAATAAATAGAAATTATATTCAAATATGGATGTTAAGACTTGCCCCCTCTCTTCACATTCCTGCATACATAAATAACATGAAAACAATTGCAAGAAATGCAGGTTAATATTTATAAAGTTGATATTCCGTATGTATTTAACAGCTAGAATGTGATCCGTACCGAAACAAAAGAAGCTGTTCAAGGATAGTTTCAAAACAATAACTTGTTTTTCTTTAAGAGGCCAAAGAGTTGAGATAACAACCCAAGTTTTAGGATCGTCTTATACAAAAAAGACTGTCAATTAAGTCAGTATATATACGATTTGTTTGTCTGTTATTCAGCACAAAGTTACACAATGGCCACCGCGAGTATCGAAGCCCGATTTTTGGCGTTATAAGACCTCAGATTTACCGCTGAGCCACAAGGGGCAGAATATGCGATAGTTATTCTGTGTTTAGTTTGTGAGATCTCTCATTTGGATAGCTTTGGCACAATCACTAGGTCCCTAGACAATGCGGTCAAGGCATTCAGCATTTCCAAAGTCTACGATATTACAGCAAATTATTTTTAAAGAAAAGCCCATTGTAGGAAATAAATGTTTAGTATATTGGGGTTGTGCAAGTCTGTTAAGCAGATAACAGAGAGCCCGAATTTTCCTTCGCCAAAAATAGAAGCCTTTGTGTTCACTGTGAGATCGTAGATCTGGATGAACAAAGAATTTTACGTTTTGGATTACATGGATGACAAAGTTAAAGGTCTTTTACGACTGCACGCTGTGCCTCAGAAGACGTTATTAAAAATGAATAAACACAGTGGAAAAGCAATGAATATCCGTTCTCTTACTCTAATCTACACAACAATTTTCCAAAGGTTTGCTTTTTGTTACCATGGGGAATATTCAAGCTTCCCGAGAGAATCAATACGTTTTAATACTGTTATGTTTGTTTGTTTATATTTAGTGAAAATATTTTATCACCGCGGAAACGAAGCCTGATTGCACTCTACTGACATGATTAATGTTTTTAATAAATTATGAGAGAGAGAGAGCGAGAAAAAAAGCTGTAAAATGGTTCGTATCTTCACATTCATAATACTGTTCTTTCTTTACGTTATTCTATACAAACATATCACAACTAAAAATGCATATAGAAACACGAATACCACAGCGTTCAATCTCGTAAAAATAAAACAAGGCATTTGTTAACCCTTTCAACTTAAAGGTCCCCCACATGACTGAAATTTTATTGTATCCTTAACGATTTGGTTTATTTGGAAGTTCACGCGAAGCTATACGAGGGCTATCTGCGCTAGCCGTACCTAATTTAACAGTGAAGGAAGGCAGGGAAGACAGCTAGTTATCACCTCCTACCGCCAACTCTTGGGCTACTCTTTTACCAACGAATAATGGGATTGACCGTCTCATTATAATGCCCCCACAGCATGTTTGGTGTGACGGGATTCGAACCCGCGACCCACAGATTGCGAGTCGAGCGCCCTAACCACATGGCCACCATTAACGAAGACACAATAAATCTTCAGGTGTGTTAAGTGATTAAAAGAAATCATCTTTTTGGTGGGTAAAATGTTTTTTTAAGTACGATAACACGAAACAGTCAGATCTCATGCGCAGACCACACAACTGTTGAATACAGCCAAAAAACTGTTAACAACGAGAGCACTTAAATGATCATTCACAACAACTCAGTCACTATAAAATTTAATACAGTAGTCATTTTCTGCGCTGTAAATCTTATTCTCATAATTTCTCCTGTGAATTTTACTATAATAATTGTATAAAAACTCCGTTTAAATAAGCCGTTATATACTAACGAAAGTTCATTGATGCGAAACTTTGGTCACAATTTTGTTCGGCATCCTTCAGACTAAAACATCACTGTTATTTTTATTGTTACAATATATCAGTCAGCAGAGAATACTAGATATTTTAACAGTTTAGAAAACACCTGTAGAATGTAGCGAAAAAGCTGCGTATAAGTCAAACGATCTAAGTTATGTTATAGAAATTTACAATATAGAAAGCCTGTTGGGTGAAACCTACACATACACTATATTATTTTTGTCCTCCTTACAGGTCTTGAAAGGTAGTAATAACACTTCCCGTATTTTTTTTTCCATAAAAATCGGTTCCGATAGAATTATAATTATTCCCACCGTTCTCAATAAAAAATCAACAACATTTATCTCCTAGTTTGGTGTCTAGCATATGTGAAGTCTAGATGTTAGGTTGTAAATTGCACTATTAGTAATTCAGAAAGAGAAAAAAAACAGGCCTACGTAAAAGTCATAAACAAGCATTTTTCTCTTTTTATGGGGTCACCATCTATCCCCTTCCCCACACTTTATTTTATTACTGGTGCCATTTTTTTTCCCGATATCTGATAAACCTCTACTTAGGCATTTTAAAAAGCTGTGATTATAATAACTTTTCTAAACTCAAGGCAAAAGGTCGAATTAAAAAAGAAATAAAATATATTTTGACTAGGCCAAATGGGTGTGGTTAACAGTTTGATAGTCCAAAAAACTGATCGTATGTTCGATAGGAAGAAAAACAGCAATGATATTTTAGTTTGAATTGTACCAAATAACACCATTTTAATCAAAGTTTTGGACCAATGCACCCGAGGGTCGCGGGTTCGAATCCCCGTCCCACCAAACATGCTCGCCCTCTCAGCCGTGTGGTGCGTTATAATATTACGGTCAATCCTACTATTCGTTGTTAAAAGAGTAGCCCAAGAGTTGTCGATGGTTGGTAATGACTAGCTAGCTGCCTTCCCTCTTGTCTTTCACTGCTAAATTACGGACGGCTAACGCAGATAGCCCTCGTGTAACTTTGCGCGAAATTCGAAAAAAAGCCAAACCAATGCACCTTTTGACTTAAAATACAAGAACATTAAAACACGCATAACAAACATACTAAATAGCACAAAGACACGATCACAAAATTAGGAAATAAACAGAACACAAAGAAGAACACCTTTGTTAGCAACACCCAAACCCCTAGAGACCACTAACACAAATCAACAATCTACTAAAGATACATTCGCATAGGCAGTAAAAACACACACAAAAACAAATGAAGAACACACAAAAATAACAAAATAAAACAATAAGTAAAATAACAGAAGCAGTCAAAAATGTATTTTCTGAATTCCTAGCACAATACAGAAACCAAAACCAAGATGAGAGCATTACACTAATCATTCAAAAGGCTATAGAACACCTAACACCATTACTACCACAGATTATACAATTACTTGTACTTCCACAAACAATACAGCACACAATTACACAGCAAACACAAGTTCAGTAAGATACATAACCTGACAACATAAAATAGACATAGCCCTGAAAAGGAAAGTTGCAATAGAAACAGATAGACATCCAAACCAGCTTACCTAAAAACTCCAAGTACAGGACATCAAACAACAACAGTACAGGAGGGAGGAAAAAGGTCTACTGAGAACCTGACCCTTCCAGGTCGTCAAAATACCTTAATCCTGATGATTGACTGGTTTGGACTTAACTTAGTACTACAACTACGAGTCAAGTCTAATAAGCCTCATCAGTTATAATTAATCACAGTAAAAGAACACTAATTCTTTGAAAAAACTAAAAACGACATACCTATGCTAGATGTAAAACAGTTGTGAAGTTCAAATACATTTTGGGAAGCTGTTTGAAGTCTACAATTATAGATTCTTTGGTACAATGGCCACCTAAGTTGTCTCAAAAAGAATGGTTTAGCACAAATATAAAACATCTGTTCAGTAAAAATACCAATGACGACAGAATACAATGATGCTAAAAATTTTTTTGATGAGATGATTTTCCCACACACTTCTCGACTTCACCGCATGGCTCCGATTTCGGCGTGTCGAGACAAGTAGGATGCACTTCCGGTCGCTTGGCCTTGTCCAAGTTTCTCAAAGCGCGTGTTGACAGTTGAACAAAAAAGGTGACGAATAAGAAACAACATTACGTCAGTTATGTAGCTTCCGTCTGCTTTAACGTCATAGTCTTATTTTCGTAGCCTTTAGGTAGGAATTATCAGACCTCGTTGATGGTAGGTGCAAGTTCGTTTGAAAACAACAACAACAAAAACAACAAAACGGTTAACGTAGTGTTTTTGCGGTTAATTCTTACGACAAAAAACAACAACAAAAAACAAACCTGTTGATAATATAGTAACACACCACACTAAAACTAAACTTTAAAAACTAAGGAATTTTCTTTATCCTAATATTTCTTATTAAACATTACATGATGGCTAAAGTAAAACTTACTTATGTGCTACGCTCGACTCGCAA
>NW_013665698.1:796581-820780 GCF_000517525.1 Limulus polyphemus | reverse complement strand
TGCTAAATTAGGGACGGCTAGTGCAGATAGCCCTCGTGTAGCTTTGCGCGAAATTCAAAAACAAACAAACAAACTTATGTGCGACAATTTAGTTTTTCTGAATAATTATTACTAATGAAACTGTTTTATTTGTCTGCACTGAAATTGTTTACGTGATTAGTCTGGAAGAAGACTAAAACTCGTTTGTATCCCTAATCATTCATGAACACTTTCTCGACAAGCACTTAAAAGTATAAACTGCTCGCTGGCGTTCTTCATTCGCTATCAATCAAACTTGGTATATCTGTTTCAGAATTTTCGCGCAAAGCATAGCCGTGCCTAATTTACCCCCCAAATTTTGTCTTACCAAATAGTGGGATTTCATGGTCAGCTTCATAAAGTTCACACAGTCCCTAAGTGCGGCGCGCGTTTTTTTTTCTTTTCGGTAATGTGTCGTGAACCAGGAATGCTAAATATCAGCCACGCCCAACTACTGTGACTTTCCAAAACGTTACAGTGAACGATTGAAATCACGCTAGCTTTTTACAGAAAAATAAAATAAAGTTTCGCTTATCTAAAAAAGTTGTGTGGTTGGATCAGACTTCCTGAAGTTATGACTCAGTGGGAATATCAGAAAAATCAGCTGAGTCATCCTAGTGAAATAAACTAGTAAGAGTTGTGGGTGTATGTGTAGGGGTCTGAAACGACAAGTATGGTCATGATACATGCAACATGCTCAATTCACTTCACCCTCCCATTGCGGCATGTGAACTGCATTTATCTCCTTATTCTCGTAGTTTCCTTAACCCTTAAAAAAATTAATTTACCGATGGACCCCACCAGCTTATTAAAAACATTTTTCTCTTATAAAACACAATTACAAGGCTCAATTGAATATCAAGCAAAAATAATTTATCAACCTAACAACTCCGAAACTCGTCAGGTGGTTAGGGCGCTTGACTCGCAATCTGTGGGTCGCGGGTTCGAATCCCGTCACACCAAACATGCTCGCTCTTTCAGCCGTGGGGGCGTTATAATATGGCGGTGAATCCCACTATTCGTTGGTAAAAGAGTAGCCCAAGAGTTGGCGGTGGGTGGTGATGACTAGCTACCTTCCCTGTAGTCTTACACTGCTAAATTAGGGACGGCTAGCGCAGATAGCCCTCGTGTAGCTTTGCGCGAAATCTAAAACAAACTAACTGAAACTCGTTAATAAGTTTAATATTTTTAATTCATGCATTATAACGTTTTCCCCTTTTTTGTTGTTTTATTTTGACCTTAGTAATAAGTAGATTTTAGTGTAAGTAAATTCTTTAAACTACTTATTCGCCAACGTGCTTGTGGGTCCATGTATTTTTTGTTTCATTTTCCCTCATAGCATTTGAACCACCCACAAAATAAAAATACCATCAACATTGCAATTGATCCTACAAATTACTGTTGAAATTTCTTTTATATTTTGAATAGAAGAATGAGCAACTTTGCCTTTTTTTTTTTTTCAGTTCCTTACACTCAGTTTTGTATGAGGCAAAAACATATTATTCAATGTGACGTACAATGCGGATCCTACCTTGAGTCAGCGGTGTACAGATAAATACGAGTTTTAACCACTGGTAGTAGTAGTACTACTACAGTCTTCACTTATCCAACATGAAGGAAATATCCAAACACCAGAAACAATGGAAAGTAACCCTATTTCGGGCAGAATACAACCCCTAATAATTTAAGAATTTAACTTTTCATTTATTTTGAGTTGGCTCATGTACTGTAAAGTTACATTTTTTTTATATACACGAATTATCCCTAAATAATTTCGTAGACTAACTAAAAAAATATTAAATTTATCTTCCAAGAAATATCGTGAACTTAAAAATTGCAAATATTTTAAATAATCGAGACGTAGTAGCTTTATTTTTGTAATATATAAATTTAACTTACCCTTCTTACTCAATGTCAACACTCGTACGTTCGTAGTAATTGTTGAATAAAAAGCGTGAAAAACAATCTTACCACAACTTGAATGTTGCAGATATATAATGTGGTTGATATATTATTATACATTCTTCTTTACTTTCACTCATAAGTTCTTATGATTACTCTAGTTTTACTCATTTTAATGCATGCTGTGGATTTTTGCAGTTTAGTGTTTGAACTAACCAATAAACTCAGGACCGTCACTCCCGTAAAAAAAACATATATAGGCAATGGTTTAAATGATAATACGCATGACAAGCTGTTTTAGTCAAACTTCCGCGCCCCACCTTTGTTAACAAAGCGAAACAAAAACGTCTACGCATTCGAATGAACCACACCTGTTAAAGTTTCACTGGCGAAGACTAAAATACTAATACGGGATCTTTTACCTGATACATTCGAGATGATATCGGAGTGACAAGTTACGTCTATTCTTCATCTTGAGTTATTGAGTAATGAAAATCAGTACTTCTAGGAAAGTTGCACTCACGTGCGTGCCGTATAATCACCCACACATCCGCCAACGACTTTTGACGTAGGTTAGTCGTGGATTTTACCAAGAAAGCAAAAGTGTAGTGGCAACACAGTCGTGAGTACGGGCACTTGTCAGCTCGCAGCAGCTGGCTAGGATGCGTGTTAGCTTGGCAACAACGCAACACGACCTTGTACGGAATTCGCAGGAATAATTCCTAGCAAACACGCGCCCTGTTCAATTCACTGACCTCGCAATAAAGCTGCGCGTGAAACAACAAACAACCACGAATAACAAACAAATTTTCGGTCAAATTTGCAGCTGTCTCAAGAAAACTGGCAACTGGCCAAGATAACATAAAGCATACGATTAAATTATCATTATACATGATTAAAATTTAATGTAACTTACGATACGTAGATGTAGAGCGTGACACGTATGATGAAGTTATCATGGATCAGCCATATAGACAAAGATACGATGACACACGACGTCGAGCGAAAGTGAGGCAGAAGGATGGGATCTTTTCCGTTTGATGCTCACCAACAGTACAAAAGCGTCAATGCGAAACTTGTCGCCAAATGCTTGACTCTTATCTTTGTGAATTTATATGGAGAAATTTAAACAAAGATGAAGATATATTCAAAAAATATATTGTTTAATATCGCAGAATTCGCTAAATAAATATCATATAATGTTTGTGACGAATTTACTATTATATATTTATTTTAATATCAACGTTTATTTAGATTATGTTTATATTTAAAAACATGCAGAGCTTATAGTGTTAAATATGTGTTGCGAACCTCCCGCCTATTCTCCAAAGTTGTAGAAGTTTCTCGAGAGTAAGAATCAACAATATGTGTTTGTACGTAAACGCTTAAATGTAGCTTTGTATTGTTACATAATCTAAATTTTCTAGCGAGCCTCCACACGCCTATAATTATAACCAACGCGACGCGCCAAAAAAAAGAGTATCTATTATTAGTTTGCTATAGTCAGTGTGCTATAAACTTCGGAAGCTATAACTGTGATTATTATAACGCTTATTAATCGGAAAACTTAAGATATTTGACCAGGAGTATTTACAAAGTTCAAACATTACAAATAATTTAACTTCAGTGGATTTTCATCGGACATTAATACTTTTATGAAAACATTACCTAAAGTCACCGGTAGAAAAACTCGGCGTGTGTAGCTGGTGAATAATGAAGGACAAAGCTAGCTGGTTCCCTGTTAAGTGAATTATACCTACGTTAACTCATAATTATCCAGCTTATCGTGAACCCTCGATAAGATATCAAGGAAGTTCCAGACTAGAAAGAAGACTTTATATTGCTTGTAAGTTTGTGAAACTTTTATTTATAAATTATTGTTTGTAATAAATATTTGTAATAACTGTTATTGTAAGTTGTGTTGTTGTGTGTATATTAAAACGTATTTGTGTTAAAAAAAGAAAACTGTGTATATCAATCTTGTTGGCAAATATGATAAACTGACTATACACCGACTTTTACTTAACTGCTAAATCCAAAGTACAATTTAAAGTACCATTTAACTCAATTTCAGACCATAAAAAGTACTTCTAAATAACAGTCATACATATACATTTTTTTACGTATTCAGAAATGCACATCAAAGTCTATCCCTTACAATAGATCTTCCTAATTAAAAAAAAAAACTTATTAAAAGAAACCACTGCAATTTGATGAGTGGAGAAAAACACTATACATACCAACGTCTCGTTACATACGGGCTTTTTATTTTACAGTATCACAGACAAACTGGCACCAAACGTTTGAATATTTTTACATACAGAAGACGTTCAGGCGAATTTCGGTAATGTCGACAGCTTGTTCAGTGATTTTATTTTTAATTAATAATACGTAACATGTTTTATTAATTATTTTATTTTATTGCATTACTAGTGTTATTTTCAAAACGATCTATTGGTGGGCAAGAAACGGAAAAGACCCGAAGGATGTAATAAACAGGTTTTACAATAACTTTTCTTAATTTTTACCGGCCCCGTAGCTATATTCAAAGTGAAAGACATCTGAATGAAATGGGACGGTTGGATTTGGAGTTACAAAAACCATCGAAAGTAAATGCACAACTTGAGCTATTCAAAAATACGACGTTAGATGCCCATTATAAAGCTTTAAGGTCAAAGAATAAACTTATGAATTGGTCGCAGCTAAGATGTGTTTATTTATGATGAAACCGCCATTGTTGAACAAACAAGAGCTTTAATATTTTTATGTATCATTATGTCGTAGGTTTGAAAATGCTTATGGCCATGATGTATTTCGATTTCTAAGAGATTAAAGAAAATATAACCTCTTACAGTCCCCCGATCTTATTTGCAATGCAATTATTTGATAATCTTATTATTACGAAAGATGCACACAGTGTTAGAGACATCGATTGCCCTACGCTATTGAATTGATAAAAATGTAAATATATTGAGCAACACTTGTGCTTATGTGTGATATTAAAGATTTTAAATAATTCAACGTTAAAAAGTTGAACAATATATAAGAGGTGTTAAAAACAGAGCGCCCCCCCTCCCCAGAGGCCCAGCGGACTTAAAAGGCTAGAAACCGGGTTACGATACCCGTGGTGGCAGAGCCCAAATAGCCCATTGTGTAGTTTTGTGCTTAACTTCAACCAAAAAACGGGGCACAACCCTAAAAAGACGGACTCTTACATGTTTCAGTGATGTTCTACCGAAACATGTAGTCTCTATTTAGGGCTGTGTCCTGTTTTTTTATGAAATCTAATTTATTGTGCAACTATTTAATATTGCATAATTTCTAATAAAAACGTAGATCCCTTCAGAATGAACCTGAATGATACAAGGGCTTTCTATGAGAAAAAAAAAAGCAATACTTATTATCTTATATGTAGCCTTTTTAAAAAACTACAAACTACTCTAACGTTATTTCGTTGTTCTTCATTATATTGAACACAGTGCAGCAGCTTTTCCGGCAGAAGTGAGCAATACGAACTTCCCCAAACAAATCTGTGTTCTGTTAAATAAGGCCAATAAACACAAGTAGTATTGCTCACCATTTGATAAAGTGTAACGATGCGGGTGAGGGAGCCACTAACTATGTACAATAGTGAAAAGAACTGCAGCCGAAGAATAGTTACTGATTGGTTTTACGACTTTCATTCTCAAGACGTCCCCTTATGCAAGCGAACTCTGCTTATCCTCTTTTCGAACTGCAAGCACGCTCTGGTGAGCTACACAAAACGGGTTAGAAGCAAAATCAAAAGAAGTATACTACCCCGCTGTAAATTTATTGATTAACAGAAGACACAAATATGTAGAAAACAATATCAATGAGACTAAGTCGACGATATATGTATATATATTCTGTATCGTTATACAGCTCCAGCTTCACCTGGTGTAGTTTTTATTTAGCTACAAAGCGTTTCATCATCTTAATCCTGTATTTTGCAAACGAACAGAGTTTTGTTTGAAATTTTCTATATTACGTCTCACAAATGTGTCATTAAAAGGGTCAGACTTGTTTCACTCCCTTTTCTAGGTCAGTCATGCGCATGACTAAGCCTGAAAAATTTGGTCTTACATCAGGACAATCGAAGACAAAACAATAAAAGCTACGGATACAACTTGACTACCTCCATAAATAACGAGACTACAAAGAATATATGTTGAAATAACATAAACTAGAGACTAGTTTTTTATGCGTTTTTTTTTGTGACTTCCTGACCTTATTATCTGAAACACTGAACTATCCTTGGTGAGCAGCTGTGTTCTTGTATAAACGGTCGTATGTGAATCAAGTAACGGTGTTTATATATAACGACCGCTGATCGTCAAAATCCATTGGTCTTAACCCCTCCGCCCCATGACACAGTTCGTGCGAATGGCTTTTTCTTTCCCGTCTGCCCTACTTCTTCCCGACTATTGTCTAGCATACATCAAGGAGGTAAAAGAACCCCGCCGCCGAGGGCAGGGTAGGTAACCCAGAAAAGCATCGTCTGGTCTGACTCTCACGACAGATGCGCGCCTTTTTTTTTTTTTTGAGTACTTGGCTGTAACTACGGGGACCACCAGGAACTTTAAAAAATAACTCTACATTAGAGTAATTCCACTTACCTGTGCTCTGATTGGTTAAATGGAAAACGATTCCGCAACAGGCTCTTACATAGATTTTGAATGCCTGTTAAGAAAAACAATGAAACATTTGATTGATAAAAACTACCACCTTCAATTCTATTGAAAATAAGGATTTCAAGAACGCTTTAAAAACAAGTGATTTTTAACGGTGATATAATTATTGTACATTTACCAAGTTTCTTTCTAAATACAAGTATAGCGGTTGTCTAACCGCTTTCTTTGAAAAACAACATATTTTACGAACGAAAAAGTGTGATGAATATCATTACAACAAAGATATAAGTTACAATATAAAGATTCCTATATGCATGTAATGGAGGCATTTGTAATTATTTTTACTAATAGAATGCTATCATTGTTTACTTTCTCATCTCCTTATACATTCGCTATTATTATATGGTTATTTCCGTATTACCTTGTAGTTGGATATTACCCCTTTACAAGTTAATTTCGCTGTCCTCCTTACTTTGGAAAATATGGACTGGTTCTGGCGTTTTTTCAGAAGCACTTTTGGAATATAGTACCACTATTTCACTCGCATACTCTCTAACAACGATTATTTAAGTCACATGTTGATACTTCAGAAGCACGTTCATTGGGCTCGACCAATTATATACGTTTATGTTTTTCCTTATTATGATAGATATTTTTTAACAACAGCTGCTGTGTTGTTCTGGTGTTTATTGCCAAGCCTGTAGCTTAGGAAGGAGAGGTGGGTGGGTTTCCTAATAATCTCACACTTCCTCTTCTCGGGTGTTTGAAATATTCACGACTGAACAATAAATGTCTTGATTTAAGATCTACAACCTCTTTCTCATTTTAAATCAATTTAATTGTATAATCTGGACAGTGGATCCAAACTTGAGGCTACTTATCTTGTCTATACATTTAAGTACGCTAGTTTACTAATTATACCAAATCTTTGTGAAGTTTCAGCCCCCCCCCCCATTGGCACAGCGGCATGTCTGCGGTCTTACAACCCTAGAAATCGGGTTTCGATACCAATGGTGGGCAGAGCACAGATATCTTAATTACAAACAAAGTGAACTTTCAGTTCGAACCTGGAAGGCCAAACAATCTATGTTTATATATAAAAACAAACAAACTATAACTACTATACCTCTAATATATAATAGGATTGTAGTGAATAATTTTTATTGTCTTTTCTTTATGTAAATAAAAATAAACGCCGTCTACAGGGAAATAAATAACAAATTGTTATCGAGACGGATGCTACCAACCAACGTTAAACATTGTTTTACTGATTATTTTTTTCTCTTGTTATTTATAGTATAGTTTTAAATATCTAAAAGATATGTTTCCGACCTACGATTTCATACAACAGCTATATGAGCCATATTTCATGTTCTATTTGCATTGAAAGTTATAATTATGTTCGCAATAAACATTTTAGAGCTATCTCGTGTGTTGCACTTTTTTTTTAAGTGTATTAAGATACATTACCCAAATTTCAATTTTATCGGAACTCAGTTGCTATCTAAGTGAATATATTGTTTTTAGATTTCAATTAAGCCGTGGGGGCGTTATAATGTGACGGTCAATCCCACTATTCGTTGGTAAAAGAGTAGCCCAAGAGTTGGCGGTGGGTGGTGATGACTAGCTGCCTTCCCTCTAGTCTTACACTGCTAAATTAGGGACGGCTAGCGCAGATAGCCCTCGTGTAGCTTTGCGCGAAATTCAAAAACAAACAGGTTTCAATTAAAGTACTGTAATATTAAACCTTAAATTTCTGAAAAAAATGGCTAATAAAAAGCATCATGTTTGATAGGATTAAAGATAATTAAGGATCACTATGTAGAAGCTAAATGATTAAAGAAGAAAGAAAATTAACTTACATCGGTCATTTTACTGAACTTTGGTGGGTACAAAAGTCGCATTACGAGTCGTTTCTTTCTTTCTTTCTTTGTTTAATATAAACTTTGATCCTTAGAAAAAAAGGCCCTTAATACCAAAGGGCTACTTAATGGTACCACCCATATAAAAGAAGTGGGACATACATGGTGTTCACAGTAGAATCTTAGAATACGGCAACTAGTGGGAGAAATGCTTAAATCGGTTATCTTCACCTGCAAACACAAATTATATATTAGAATGTGGCCTGTACTACAAATACAGGTAATGTCGTTCAGTACAAAAGCAATTTTAAAATAATCTTATTCATGATCAAAATAGGAAATATCTAAAATATACTTTTCTCCAGTTATTGGTTTTGAGCAACGATTAACCAATTTGCGATAGTGTAGCTCTCATATTTTACTTTTAACCTTGCGTCAACTTTTACGTGAATTCCTAGTAGTGTGATCTAACTGATGTTGCAACGCGCTCTTTATTAAATAACACTACTACTACTACAAGTGGCATGCGTAATAATTTCTAGTTTGTGTTTTGCCCACTCAACGTGTCGCGGCGCCACCCCTGCTTTACGTCGAGGTATGTAATGCCGAAAGACGTTTCTAATAATGTTTATAAAAGCAAAACAACAAAAAACTGAGCGACAAAGATGACATCAAATAAATTATTATTTTTTTTTTGTATCGAAAGTTTGTTAAAGAAATAAACTAACTTACAATCTTGAATAACACTTTACAGCCAACATAAACACTCAATGTAAAAATAACAAGTACATTTGTTTACTGATTTTTTCTTTAAAAAAGGCAGTATATATAACTGAACAACATTACCATCCTTTCTATTCAGTAAAGCAGCGTCTCCCAAAGTTGTATCATCCACGATCTCCCCCCTTAAATAAATATGGTTTCTTGCGCTTCCTCCTCGTTTAAAGAGTGAGTTAAGTGACGAGATTTAATACACGGATATACACTAAAATGCTATATATGTTGTAGTAATTACTTATTATTTTCATTAATAAAACAATATTAAAACGCTTAATTTTACATCATTGCATTATTGACTCTATCCTTATCACTCGTGACCCCCCAAGAGATCATTTGTGCTCCCCTGGGGGACACTCCCAACACTTTGGGAAACGCTGCTGTAAAGAATAGAATATTTCAATAAAGAACCGAGCAGAAACAGCCAAAGTACTTAAAAAAGAAAAGATAATTCTCAGTTACCATTTATATATATTTTTTAATGTCCCCCGATTTGTCAGGGGTAACTTTGTAGGTTTAAAAAACTAAAATCCGAGGTTTGATCCTCCGTGGTGAGCAGAGCGCAGATAGCACATTGTGTAGCTTTTCGTTACAGCAACAAAACTACTTAAACCTACATCTGTTACATACATTATTCTCCCTATGGCTTAATGGTAACTCTGAGGGTTTATAACGCTAAAAATCAGGTTTCAATACTCGCGCGGGGGTGGAGGTGGCACACAGCAAAGATATCCCATTGTGCAGCTTTATGTATAACAACAAATAAACAAACTAATTGAATATGAAGACCATATGTTGCTTCCGTTACGTCAGTACATTTATAAATCAAAATTGTATGTACATTTAATGCTTTCATCCACTTTATGTAAACGCAAAATTGGTTCATTTTGCTATAAACGTCATTCTGTTAAAATATACTTTTGTCGAGCCCACTGCCTGTATCGAAACCCGATTTTTAGTATTATTAGCACTCAGACTTACCGCTTAGCCAAAACGAACTCTTAAAATGAGTAAAAACGTTGTTTCTTTTCACGAACATAACAGCAGTCACGTGTTCCAAACCTATCTCAGGGGAGAAATGCCGAAGAAGTAAGGATATAAAATGATTTTCTTTGGAAATTGTAAGAAAGGAACTCAAAGTGTCTAATAGACGCTGAGAAGTAAACTCAATTTTCAAAGCTGAGAAAATACCTTCTTGTTGCTCTATTTCAAAAAATAGACACACCTTTTCCTTCGGTTAGTTTAATTTTCTATATCTCAGCTATAAGTTCGAAAAGTCACTTCACTGATCTGTAACTGTGTAAAGCTAAAATTTAAAAAGGGGTATGAAACAGACTTTTTGTAGGAGACCCCCCCCCCCACGGGCTTCAAGCACAATGTAAAGAGCAATTTTCTCTCTGGGTCGGGATTTAGGTCATTTTGTTGAGATCTGGGATGGTCAGGTGCTTAGAAGACCTCTGGTTTGATATGAATTTCGCGCAAAGCTACATGACAGTCTAAGAACTCTGGAGATATACATGAAACAACTGTACCAATGAAGTAGATCTACTGGTATTATTATTTACCTTAAAATATGTCCAGATAGATCGTTAAGGGCCTAGCACAGCTCAGTGGTTAGCGTGTCGGACTGTGAAGCTGAAGATCCGTGGTTCGCGTTCCGTTACAAAATATGGCGCTACGCTCTTAGGGGTTGTGGGTGCGTTGTAGGAGGGATGATCAACTCCCACTATTCGGACTGACAAGAGTAGCTCAAGCGTTAGCGATGGGTGGTGTTGACTGGCTTCCTGCCCTCTAGAATATCACTTCAAAACCTATAGCCCTCGTGTAGCTTTGCACGAAATTCAACAAAAACAATCAAACAGTGTATTGTTATTCTTGAGCATTAGAATTCAGAAAGTTAAGAACTGTTGCAATATACACTGGTACGATTGTAGCCAGCAGCAATGGTGTCCACAAGGTTTACAAAGAACAACTCCTCGTAAAGGTGTAGATTAACGGTTATTTTACTTTACTTTCTTTAACTGTAATTCACTGACGCATCAAATGACTTTGTAGTTCTATGCACTATGGAAGTTTTGACCATCTTTAAGCCAAAACAGCCTCAAAATATCTCCCTATACAATAGAATAATATTCAAATTTTTTTCAGCAGAAAATTAAACCACCACTGATAGTGCAAAGATTGCGTTCTTACTCTGATAATAAATATAATTAATATAAAATATCCTCCTGTACGACCCTTTGAAGTAATAACAGATAGACTAAGAAAGCATTATTTGTTTGTTTGTATTTAAGCTCTGCCCACCACGGGTATAGAAACCAGGTTCCTAGCGTTGTAAGTCCTTAGATTTACCGCTGTGCCACTGCGGGAGGGGGGGGGGGGAGAAAGCATTGTAAAACATAAACAAGTGGATGATGTTTATGTATGGTGTTACCTTCGGCCGGATCTTTTTGTCATACACACCCACTTCCAGAATGACGTTGAGGGTTATATTTTATTATTTTTATATCTAGAAGGTTCGAGGGCCCTTTGCAAGTGCACCAAGTGCATATTGGTCAACTAGGACTGGAGAAAGGGGGCTCAATCCTTCTGTATTTTCAAAATATAATTAATATTAATTTCTGATCGAAACAAGCTACCTTCATAGATCAAAACTACACTTCAACCAAGTAACGAGTACAAGTAACTAAATATTCTTATCTTACACTCTCTTATAATAAGAACGGATTGTTTCATCAATTGGCTACAATTTCGGCCGTAATTCCAAAATGTTACACAACCTTATATTTAAGCAATTTACAAATTAAATCTTCTCATTAAATTTTAAATAAAACTAAACAAAAGTTCAACCAAATGCACTTCAGTTTTCGATATTGCTTTCGTGCGCATTTAATATTAGTTCAGTATTACTTTCATGTGCATTTAATATTACTTTCATGTGCATTTAATATTACTTTCATACGCATTTAATATTACTTCAATATTAGTCACTTTATCCAAATTTATTTAGTAATTTTTCAGTCTTATTATATCCAACATCAGTGTTATTACTTACCTTATTTTTCAGGAAGGTAACTTGTCTTGAACGATTATTATTTTATGTAATATAGAATTCAGGAAATGGCACACTTACCCTAATCCCAGCTTACGCCACCACTCTCCTCGGAAGTAGGTGATCGTAACTCGTAAAGTACTACAGTAGCGTACACGTATTAAGTTCATGTACCTCCTGAAGAAAACTGAAAATTACGAGTTTATTGTACTAAACTAAACTGCCTTTAGTGTATAACTGGAGAAGAGCAACGTTAAAGATTATTAGCATAAAATATTAAAGCAGACAAACAAGTTTAAGAAATTTTAACAACACAAAAAAAAGTTCATACAATATTTACTCTTTTTTTTTAACGCGTTATCCACTTTACCAAAGGTATTCATATTATATAAAATGATTTTTATTTCCCCAAAAATAATATACTAAAATCATAATAAGATTCTGAAATGTTTAATGAAACCGGATCACAAATTGGTTTATCCTTGCAATTAGACATTTTGAGGATCGTGGAATCGAAACCCTACGCTCAACATGCTCACCCTTTCAGACTTGGGAGTGTTATAATATGACAGTCAATCCAACTATGCATTGATAAAGAGTAGCCCAAGAGTTGATGTTAGGCGATGTTAACTAGATGTCTTCCCTCTCGTCTACAGAATTAGGGAAGGCGGTGTAGACTAGCTGTTTTCCCTCTCGTCTACAGAATTAAGGACAACTAGCGCAGATAGCCCTCGTGTACGAAATCAGCAAACAACAATTCGGCGTTACCAGATAAGACTAGTAATAAGTAATAAGACGAGACATATTAAACATTCCAACCGATACTGTTAATGAATGTTACTACAGAGAAATAACACAGTATATCTTACATACGGAACATAAAAACATTACCATACCAATGTGAAATATCTATCTCAATAGAATCCACATATGTGAATATAACCTGTCACCCTCGTTTCCTACTTGTTATTGGACAAAAATAAAAACAGTTCCGCAATTAAAACCCAAAACGGTTTTCCATTTGGGAGATCATAAAATACTGCCTTGAAAATGGGGAATTTTAGATCAAATTTCAAAATAAATTTATGCTTTTATTTCTTCCTCTACTGAATCTAATTGGGGTTTAAATTATTCATGCTAGCCACTTCCCCCACACTGTACCTTCGAATTCATGCACCGGAAAACTTTGGTATTCTGACAGGAACAGATCAAACAACGTTGTGTAATAAGCTAACATGAAGAAAAATATAGATTCAATTGAGCAAATGTATTATATGTATGAACTTATTGTTTCTTGTTTAACATATATTACACATACAAACTCCACACCTCCTTGATCACTTATTGCCATTTTTTCTTACTCGAGATGTCCTTTGAAATATTTCATACCTAGTCTTACAGTGTATATTGTTAAATCTATTCGACAAAGTGGAAGATGTGAAAGATACACAATAATATGAACAAATGCCCTCAAAATCAGTGATGAATTATCATAAACTGGGTACTGGTAAATTCGATGTTAATTCAGGCATGTTGATAATGTCAACTGTTTATAATTATGTAAGAAAGTTCTCTTTATTACATTTTTTATAGGGCTTTAGGTACAAGGAAATAATGCTCATACTTGGCTCTTGTCCAATTTTTCAGGGTCGTATTAGAAGCGGAAATGGAATTTTATTTCATTTTACCGAGTTTTTTTAATGACGTGCATCTGAAACAAAACCATGCAACTTGTTGAGCAACTGCATTTTATATACTTGAATTTTGACGAAAACAAAATAATTAATTCTTACATCAAATACAATAGTCAATCTTCAAGATGTGTTGAAACTCATACAAGTCTTCTTTGTTGGTCAACCGACATCATCTTCGTTCATCTTTGGTTTATTGCTCTTTGTCTCGTCGCTAAATCCCAGAGTTCTCCGCGCGCTACTTCAGGTACCTGACTTTCTTCAACACAGTCACAAGCACCTGATGCAGCACGTGGGAACCACACCGGATGATAGTAGCTTCTTGTCGTTAGATGGCGCCAGCGCTTTTGACAAAGCCATGTTGCTTAGGGACTGATTGGCAGAGCAAGGTAGACAGACATCAGTCTTCTTGCACCACCAAATGTTCTGCACTAGAGCCGGCGAGCCGTCTGAGTACACAGCTGGTCCTGTCTACAGTCTGTATATATTTTATTGTTGTTTTTTTTCTTTCATGTAGCTTTTTTATTCAGTTCCCCCTTCCCTTCTGAAACCAGGTCGATAAAGTGATCCATACTTGCACGGTAACGGTTACACCAATGGCTACACATGCCCTAACCGTCTGGGTATCATGCTGATCTTTACGTGCTTCGAAGTTGTTTCTATCCCTGCTGTATGACTCATAGATTCATATATATTACTCATTCGCAAATTACGAAACTCCGCCTACGCATTTGCGCTCGAAGCTGATAACCTTTATGTGCTTTGTGCTCCTCCAAACCCAACATCCTGTTGACGGTAGCTTAAAAATAAAATATTTTTTAAATAATATTACTATTACGAAAATCTACGTAAGTCGTGAAATGATGTAAATTCTTAACAATTCATTTGATTCTATACCTAACGGTTTACATGTTCAGTCTTTTTACTAGGTTTTAAGCTCAATGTCCTTATGCGTTATAACAATTATCATCTTAGAGATAAGGTTATCGTTAACCTTTCCTAATTTATTATCTGTTGCCCTACCTGGCGAGTCTAACCGATAGTAATATCTGAAAATTATTATTATTTTGACCCATCTTATCAAAACATTTTTTTATTAAGAGGTTCTGAGAGATGATGAAGAAAGTAACTTATAACCAAACATTTCATTTAAAAACGCATTTTTGTCTAATAAAAGAGTGAATTATTTACTTAAAAGACGTTAGAAACATCGGGAACTTACCCTTTATAGGCCTACGCCATCAACGTAGAGGTCAATACCGTATAATTACAGCATCTCTGCTGCCTGCTATCACAAGAACCTTCCAACATACGTCTAACCTACTCTTAAGTCTCTGCAGGAATGGCCACGTCTGAGACAACAGCTTAGTAAATCATCGTCGTCATTCATATCATCTTTATGATATCGGGCGACACGCTTCTTGGAAAACGTACTGGTAGTAGAAGATTCTCAACTCTGATTGGCTTTTCCTTCTTCAGTCTTTAGCCAACGACGAACCAGTCCTCATAGACATTTGTAGTTCCAGCCGTTCTGTACCAATAAACAACAAGATACCAGGCGGTTTTATAGCACTTCCGTAATACGCTATATAGAGACGGATATTATGTTTTTTAAAAATTCGCACTGCCTCTCCCCTTAGGTCTTTTAACAAAAGACGGGCACTCTTAGTGTCGAGAAGAAGAATTATTGTACATTCATATTTTGTTTGATCTAATGTGTTCGAGTAAACACGTTTTTCTGTCTAGCATAACGCTCATACAACTTTAACATAAATAAATGTTTCTCAGTAAAGGATAACAGAAACGAAAATACAACTTGATGTTCTAATTATTGGATATTTACAGTATATGCCTCTTGGTGATTGCAAAACCCAATTTTACCAAACACACCTGAAGTAAATATATATATTTCTCGATTTTAGAGGATCGTTTTGCTTAGCACTAAATACGTGTGTGAATTTACTTAGGTAACAGTATTTAAAGCGGGTTAAAAGAAAGAGGTTCCTGTTTGCACGTATATGAGGGGGGAGGGGCAGGTTGGTATTTTCGGAGAATAGGGGCAGCAACTGAGGTGAAACATGCTTGTTCTATAATCTCAGACGTTAAATCCAGACTATATTTATGTGAAACCAAAGAAGTATAGGTGTAGTGTTGTGCAGCAGGAGACGTTAAATCCAGACTATATTTATGTGAAACCAAAGAAGTATGGGTGTAGTGTTGTGCAGCAGGAGACGTTAAATCCAGACTATATTTATGTGAAACCAAAGAAGTATGGGTGTAGTGTTGTGCAGCAGGAGACGTTAAATCCAGACTATATTTATGTGAAACCAAAGAAGTATGGGTGTAGTGTTGTGCAGCAGGACATACATATACATATATATTGCCGGCATATCATACCGCCGTTTTTTATTTTTACTGATCTGCAAAGTGGCACATACCGCTCCACTTTAAACCGTTGCTAGGTAATGAGAATTCCTCGTTTTATTCCCCATCGTAGTCATAAACACAATAACTTCTAGATAAAAATTATCTATCCGCATGAGCGAAGGCATTAAATGTATTAAACTGTTTTAATGACATAACAAATATTAATTTTGACCTCTTTCAGCACAGCATGTCTTTACTTTAGTAACTGTGGAAGAATAGTGAATATTCCAAATCCTTGAAGTAAAGGACTCTATCTTTATCATCGTCATCATAACAGAATATAACACTTACTCGATTTAAATGGAAAGTAACAATTAATATCATGCGGCACAAATGACGCTTAGAAGAAAAGTCATTGAAATACGTCATAAATAAAAGAAGGATCATTATAAGAGAAAGAGGGTATCATAAGAACTCGTGTTACAGGAAATGGAGTTTAACCGTTTAGATTAACTAAAGTCCTTCATAAAGCACATTCCGAGAAGGATAATATTTGTAAAGTTATAAAGAAAATATTTATCAAGATTCTTTAAACTGGTGTTCCAGGCGTTGTTTGTGTGTCTGCACAATTAATACATCTACGCAACGTGATGACCGCCAGAGTGTGCTAATGTTTTCAAAATTCGCCAAACATTAGAATAAAAAAGGATGCTGGAAACGTGGAAAGTAACATAAAGTTAATACTTTGTGTATGTTAGATGGAACACATTAATCTATTATACACAGTATTCTAAGCAGTGATAGGCTGGAATGAGGGATGGCAAGGTTCAAAGTTCACACCGCGATGCTGCTTAACACACTTCATATTTTCAGCTGTTGTTGCGTATAAGAGTGGCATATAATTCTGTTACCTGTGTCAAAGCCAGACAAAACTCTTATGGTGGGGAACGTTGGTGACTTCCTTCCCTCCTGCCAGTATTTAGATATTAGGAACGGATATACCTGGACCTTATAGGGATCTTGACCTAACCAACTAGTTCATGTGCGAATAAGGTGATATTCAGATTAAAAAATGTAAAATACCAACCTGAGTAATACCAAACATGGGAATTTATAAAAGTAAATGAGTAATTTCTTTTCAGGCATATTGTGCTACAATATTAAAAGTAAAAAAGAAAGAAAAAGAATAACAACAACAACAAGAGAAAAAAAAACTGACGTTTTTTGGCACAATAAAAGATAAAATATCTATTAATTATATCAGCCGACTGATTTCGGTAACACAGCCCTGATGATAGGACTATCTACGCTAATCGTCTCTGATTTTAAAGAGATAGACTAGAGGGAAGACAACTAGTCAACACCACCACCCGACAACTCTTGGGTTACCCTTTTACCAACGACGTGGATTGACCATCAAATTATAACGCTCCCACAGCCGAAAGAGCAAGCATGTTCAGTGACGGGTTTTGAACCCGTGACCCGCACATTGCGAGTCGAATGCCCTAACACCTGAAGGATGTATATCAGTATAAATTTTCCTGCCAAAACTGATACATAACAAAATCTACGGAGGACGTCGAAGTCACCATGAGAAATTCAAATCCAGAAGAGAAACTAATAGCTAGAAGTTGAAATACAGCTGAGTATAGGCTAGAGACCCAAGAAGTAAATTCACGCCGAATAAAATGCAGATTATTACGTCTGACCAATAACAATTCCAAATGAGGATGGAATGCACCCACATTCATCTGTTAAACTTCGTGATTTTCAGAAGCCTTCCAGAATAAGCTACCAAACTCACTGAAAACAACAGACTCGCGATCAGCACTGTCAGGGCATGAGGATGTATTACATAGCAAACCCTCAGGTGAGAATAGTAACGAGGTCGGTATTTATAAGGTAAACGACCGAATTCTCCTCGTATGATTTCGTAAGTTTCTGTCAGTACTTCATGGTATTCAACAAATAACTGTAGGACACAGGAAACCATACTTTACTTAGTGTCTACAACCTGGTTCAAGGACACTTGTTTCCGTAAAATAAGTTATTGTTTTATTTTGAAAAAAAAAATATTTTTGACGTTTATTTCATAGTAGCATGTAGCGCATTAGCTGTTGTCTTTGGAGTGTCATTTCAAAACTAAAAAAAAAGGTATTGAAGAACCCAACGTTCTCTTTTCATTATAACCTATACTGCAACGAAAAAAAATATTTTGACGTTTATTTCCATAGTAGCATGTAGCGCATTAGCTGTTGTCTTTGGAGTGTCATTTCAAAAGTAAAAAAAAAGGTAATTGAAGAACCCAACGTTCTCTTTTCATTATAACCTATACTGCAACGAAAAAAAAAAGAAACAAACAAAAAATATCAACAAAAACAACTTATACATTGATACAAATTACTCAAGCTACTGATTCGTTAGTACGAGATCTTGTGTGTTATTTGCCGCGGTGTTTTTCTTTTCTTTTCTGTTTTTGCCCACATAGACTGAGTGGTTGTGTTGATCTGTTGAAAATCAAGCTAAGTATATATGATATTAGCGAACCCGTGGGCTTATGGTCCACATTTATAGGGCCGCTGTAATACAAATCTAATGCTCGAACTACTATTTTGCACTTTTTCAGTTGAGTGATAATGAAAATTTAATTTCTTTAACCAAGTTACTAACAGTAATTTGTAGGCCTACTTATTTACGTGCGCTAATGTGAATGATTGCAACATTTGGGTTCCGCTTTCGGGGAATCCTTGTAAAAGTGCTTTCGCGAAATACCCGGGTTCCCTAAAGTGAACATTTTTACCTTTGTGTAAGCGTCAAGGCTGAGACGATTCGTTTGTCACCAATTAGATGTTGTTGAGTCCAGCAGTTTAGAAGAAGGGGTTTTCGGGAAATAACCAGGTTTCCCAAGGGGTGGGGTGAAAAACTGTACCTTTGTGCAAACATCGGGACCGAGACGATTCGTTTGGTACCACTTAGAAGTCGGTGCGACCAGCGTTTTAGGGGGAGTTACGTGACACACAGACACCGAATCTTATTATGTCTGCATGACAGACAACAAGCATACGAGAAGATAATCAAATCAATACCACTTGGAGACATGAAATATGATTATTGATCCAATAAATAATTCATATAGAACACGAAGGATTTAAACAAATTTAGCTACATAAAATTTTAACTAGTATATTATAGGACATTTAAAAATTCATAAAATAAGTCTTAGTATGTTTGTTTGTTTTAATTATGCACAAAGCTACACAAGGGCTATCTGTGCTCTGCCCACCACGGGTATCGAAACCCGGTTTCTAGCGTTGTAAGTCCGCAGACATACCGCTGTGCCACTGGGGGACAAGTCTTAGTTACCTCTATAAATTATAGCACAAAGTAGGAATACCAAAATGAGATATTTAAGCCGTGCAAGTCATGATTTCGACTACTAAACTCTTAACTAGATCTAATCCAGACTTGGATAATTCAGGACTAAGTAACAAATACTCTATAAGGCGATGCAGTAAAAAAAACAACAACAATTAATTACAACAATAGCTTACGCTTACGCCAGCAAAAGAAGGGAAGTACTACAACACAAGTGCCCTGAAGAGTCATGTAATTAACTACAACAATGGCTACACTTACACCAGGCAACACCAGCAAAAGAAGGGGTAGCAAGTATAAAGAAACTCCAAAAGAAACATAAAAGTTGATTACAATTATTTCATTATCAAAATATTTATGTGATATAAAACTTATCTGTCTCTCTACCAAACTGTCTGCCTATCTACGCAATGTATTTAGATATATATATATAAATTATCCCGTACGAACTACTTTTAAAAATCAGGTGCTCTTACAGTTGCTAAAGTTTGTAAACTGGGTCTGAAAGAAATCGCTTTTATACTTATAATTTAAGCTTTACAATTATGAGTGTAAATTCCTCGTTTTTTAAGTTTAAAAAATGATTATCGAAATGCAAAATAAGTAGAAATTTAAAATGAGAAGGTGATTTATGAAGAAATAATGAACATACTTCTCAGGGGACAATATATACAGTAAGAACATTTGTAATAATTGATATATATATATATATATACTATTATTATCGTCGGAAAGACGAGTTAGCCATGTTAGAAAACAGAACTATTTTTGGCGTAAAATAAGAACTTCTACATCATAGAACGCGGGCGATTTTACAGCTGAAAACGCGTGTTTTTACTAATACACGTTTTAGTTAATAAAGCTACTTAACTACTGCGTGTTGTTGCAATAGTGTAGCAGAGCTGTTCACGTGTTACTAAGGTTGTGGTTGCACGGTGCCCGCCAGGCGGCTTAGTCACGTAGAAGTTTTTGTTACTTTGTTCCTTTATTTTAAGGTACAGTAGAGTTGTTTTACAGTATTGAAGCAACTCCTGTTTCAACCAACGCCCTTACCACAGAGCAAAATTACATGATTCCGTTGTGACTAGTGCCACTAAGTATGCTGAAATGTATATATATATATTTACAGAACGCAGAGGGATAAGATATCATGCCGGAAACGCTAGCATTCAAAACGAACAGTTTTTGTGAGTCATTTATAAACAGCCAACAGAAAAATAAACCACAAGGAAGATTTGCGACGTCGTATTGCGCAGAAGGCATCAAACAGAGCAGAAGTCATGCGCACCTAAAGTACACGCTACGTGACAAACAATCATAACGTTAACAAAAATCTAATCCTCTCGAGTAGCGAGATGGCTTCAGTGTTATTACAGAAAGTGAAGTCTAGCAGGTACTACTAGTACAACCTGTTTTTAGCAGAGCACATAGTGAAGTGAGTTGGTCGTACATGGAGAAATATGATAATAGCTGTGTATGTAAAGTGTATTAAACAAATTAGCACACAGATGTAAGAAACTCTGGATCGTACTTTGAGAAATAAGATAATAGCTGTGTATGTAACGTGTATTAAACAAATTAGCACACAGATGTAAGAAACTTTGGATCGTACTTTGAGAAATAAGATAATAGCTGTGTATGTAACGTGTATTAAACAAATTAGCACACAGATGTAAGAAACTCTGGCTTTCTTCTCTTATTACTGGTTGATCGTACTTCGAGAAATAAGATAATAGCTGTGTATGTAAAGTGTATTAAACAAATTAGCTCACAGATATAAGCAACTATGGTTTTCTTCTCTTATTTGTGGGCGACATTTCTTTTTCCTTTAGATCTTTGTCCGGTCGTTTTGTTATAGCTTTTTACATATGTTTTGTTTAAATTGATAAATATGCCGTTACATATATAGATTTAATATGTAATAAAAAATTCTGATGGAAGACTTTATACAATTCTCAGATAACATCCTGTAACTGTGGTTATGTCTTCCCAACAACTCAAGCAGGATATTGATTGTGTACATGTGGTATAGAACGTTTAACCCTCAAATTACTAGCCTGTTTTCATACCGTTCAATACTTTGGGGATCCCACGTTTCATCATATTAAACAATTCAATGCTTCTGCCTGTTACGGCACTTATAGTAGAATGAGTTGTTAAAAAGTGTCTTACTAGGAAGAACTCGTGGGGGTGGGGTATCTTTAGCTCAGTTGTAGAGCACTCGCTTGATGTTCAAATCAGAGACGAGGAAGTATATATATATATATATATATTGAAAAAAATAAATTTCCATACCCTCAGTGTAAATAAGATATCAAACCAATTGTGTTAAATCTCACCAGTAACCAATGAAATTAACCGTATTAGTGACAGTATTTTTTGTTTGGAATCCTTGTGTGTTATTAGGGACCTTGTAGTCATTTAAATCTCATGGGCCCACAAGTGATTTGGCGGATAAATAGTTCACAATTTTTTTTATAAAAAAACATTCTGTCAATATTTCTTGGAACACTCCATTTAAGCGTCACAAGTTTATACTGATTGGTGTGATTAACATAATCAGTAAACAGATGTTCCGAAATTATTGTTTTCTTAAATTGGACTACATTTATTGTTCATTAACTGTCACTGTTACTTCAGTAAATATTTTCCTCACTATGTATTTCTCTTTGCTTTGCTTTGCAATTCTGTACAAAAAGAACGTGATACTTCAAGTATTTTATTAAAGCTTGTTTGTTTGTTTGTTTGAAGTTAAGCACAAAGATACACAATTGGCTATCTGTGCTCTGCTCACCACGGGTATTGAAACCTGGTTTCTAGCGGTGTAAGTCCGCAGACATACCGCTGTGCCACTGGGGGGGGGGGCTTTTATTAAATAAAGTAGTATTTTACCAAGTGCAAAAAAAAATATAACTGAACTAAACAATGAGATTTTGAATATAAATGATTTTCAAATGAAAACAAAGTAAGCATGTTTGGAGCAGTGAATAGTAGGTACATCTCACGGTCTCTGCAGCCTTTGCATCCTTTACATTTGCATACTCTTAAAATAATTCTAAACTATGCTTATGTTATGCAATCAACTTTTTTTACTCACATACAATTCACTCATCAGTTCTCGATATTTTACTCTTCAAAATCATGATATCCAATACTTTCGTTACCAAGGTAAGTTTTATCTGCTATATGCTATTGGCGTTAATTTTCCGAAGATGTAATCCATTAATACGACTTAAATATTTGCGTACAGCGTAAGTGATGATAAAGTGCTATAAGATTATGATTTGCAAATAGCAAGTCCTGACAAGGTGGTATTAGAAAAATGAAAAGAACAAATGATAATAAAGTGCTATTAGACTACTGTCTGCGTATACGAAGTGACGAAAAAAACAAGTGATAATAAAGTGCTATTAGACTACTGTCTGCGTATACGAAGTGACGAAAAGAACAAGTGATAATAAAGTGCTATTAGAACACTGTCTGCGTATACGATATGACGAAAAGAACAAGTGATAATAAAGTGCTATTAGAATACTGTCTGCGTATACGAAGTGACGAAAAGGTGTTATTAGACTACTGTCTATATATAACAAGATGCTATTAAACTACTGTCTGCGTATACAAAGTGACGAAAACGTGCTATTAACTACTATATATATACAATAAGTGATGGCAAGGTGCTATTAGACTACTGTCTGAAAATAACAAGTTATGACAAGGTGCTATTAGACAACTGAATACAACAGGTGATGATAACGTGCTATTAGATGACTGCATACGACAAGTGATGACAAGGTGCAATACAAGTACTGTATGCATATAACGAGTGATGAAAAGGTGATATTAGACTACTGTCTGCATATAAAGGGTGATGACGAGGTGCAATTAGACTACTGTCTGAAAATAACAAGTGATGACAAGGTGCAATACAAGTACTGTCTGCATATAACGAGTGACGAAAAGGTGCTATTAGACTGCTATTTATATACAACAAGTGATGGCAAGGTGTTAGTAAATTACTGTTTGCATATAACAAGCGATGACAAGGTGCTATTACACTATTGTCTGCATATAATTATAATTATATTATAATGTTATTATGATGGTATATGAAACTAGTTTTTGTTTTCCAACAAATAAGTAGCGGAATTGGGTTATTTCATTAAATGATTTGTTTGTACACTGCTATTTTGAGTCATGACCAATGTAATTACACACACACACACACAAAGGTGTTAAATAACAAACTGCATTTGAATGGTACCATTATATTTATAGGGTGGTACAGCTGAAAGAGATGTACCGGTTTGTTGCCGACGTCGTGCGCGTGCAAACAGTAAACACCATGGTCGTGCTTGCGAAGGTCGTGTATGTGTTCGATCGGCAACTATACATCTGTGTATATTTTATACGAAAAGTAAACAGCTGAATGTGATGTAACAGTTTGTAGCCCATGCCGTACGAATGTTAACAGTAAACAGCGTGCTTGAAACATTGAGAAAT
>NW_013665698.1:774851-795709 GCF_000517525.1 Limulus polyphemus | reverse complement strand
AAAAAGATCACTCGAGTAGTGTCTTTATATCGTACTTCTCACGTTTAAAAGAAAGGAGAAAAAGATCACTCGAGTAGTGTCTTTATATCGTACTTCTCACGTTTAAAAGAAAGGAGAAAAAGATCACTCGAGTAGTGTCTTTATATCGTACTTCTCACGTTTAAAAGAAAGGAAGAAAAGATCACACGAGTAATGTCTTTATATCGTACTTCTCACGTTTAAAAAAGGAAAAAAGATCACTCGAGGTAGTGTCTTTATATCGTACTTCTCACGTTTAAAAGAAAGGAAGAAAAGATCACACCTTCTAACAGTAAGTTAAAGTAATACCATCTGTAACTTCAAATAATTATTCGACATTTTCAAACGAAGAATGAAAAAAAAACTGCACAAAGCCACAAGTTCTATATCAAAATCGCTTTTATTGGCAGTTATGTCTTATTGTTTCAGGTGCAGAAAGTCATTTTTCTTCCGGTCAAAGTACTTTTTACTTCCGGTTCAGAATATCCCAAAATACAGCATGACACCTCTCACGTGTATACAACTTAAAAGATATATAACAAACTGGTTTCACTAGTTTCACTAAATGTCATATTGTGGCTATGTTGAGCATGCTTACGTTATTCTAACCCCAAGATTAACACCAGTGGAAGCTAATTTTAAACTTTACGATACAGGAGCTCATCATAGTGTTTATTACATATGTTGTACTTTTACCCATAATGTGTGATAATTGTGCTAATGCGGTTTTGGTATGTGACAAATCTAAGTGTTTATATTCAAGCTTACATATTATATTTTCATATTTTTTTTCGGAAATAAAACGGGAAAAAGTAAGGTAATTTCTTTATTTTCAAAATTTTTCCGAGGTTTTGTATAAGATTCTAAATAAAATCTAGTTTTTTAAGGTGATAGCTTTGAGCTTAAAGAACCACATTTCAAAATCAGTGGAAAGTAAGTAAAAACCGAGTAAAAATCAGAAAACCGAGAGTCAAGCATAGGCGTGTAAATATCGTGTAATTAAATTCTTACGTGAGTAACAGCCAAAAAGTCTTACATAAAAGACAGTATATCGAACTAGACACAACACTTATCTCTGGATAACGAACTAGATACAACACTTATCTCTAGATATCGAACTAGACACAACACTTATCTCTGGATAACGAACTAGATACAACACTTATCTCTAGATATCGAACTATATACAACACTTATCTCTGGATAACGAACTAGATACAACACTTATCTCTAGATATCGAACTACATACAACACTTATCTCTAGATAACGAACTAGACACAACACTTACTTCTAGATATCGAACTATATACAACACTTATCTCTGGATAACGAACTAGATACAACACTTATCTCTAGATATCGAACTATATACAACACTTATCTCTGGATAACGAACTAGATACAACACTTATCTCTGGATAACGAACTAGATACAACACTTATCTCTAGATATCGAACTAGATACAACACTTATCTCTAAATATCGAACTACGGTACAACACTTACTTCTAGATATTGAACTAGGTACAACGCTTACTTCTAGATATTGAACTAGGTACAACGCTTATTTCTGGATATCGAACTAGACACAACAAAAACTACAAAATCCATTTTAGAAACTATCGCCTAATCTATTATATTGACGTGTAAATATTAATAAGATTACTATAGTCATGTAATTAGCAGCACAATGCTAGTAGAGGTCGCAGCAAGTGATAGTCATGTAGTTATTCCACAGTACTAATATAAGTAATAATACTTTGTATCCATACACCTGGTTCTAATATACCTCTGGTGCAGTATCTAGTGTACATGTGATTTATTTCAATCGTCCACTGTTTCCTGTGGTGTGTAGACATCTTTTACCACTGACTTCTGTGTTGATAGATTTTCATCTGTTCCAAGACGCCGCCCTTTGCTTACCGTGGCTAGAGTACAACGAGTTGCAAATCTCTTTCTGGATGGTCCAGGCTCTCCAAGTTCATCCATATTCATTTGTTTTCCAATGCCATTAAGCAGAAGGGATATCCTCGACTTGGAAAGTTAAGTACCCGATCTCAACACATCTTTATGATCTGAGTGAATGAATATTTTACGTCAGAAAGGGCTAATCAATTCTCGGTAGCATCACACTACTTACATATATATATATATATACATATACGTAGCGCCAAACAATGTCAAAATGTACGTATAATACATTCTGTTTCACCACGACTTTATATTGGCTGTAGTTGTCATGTGACTTTCTAATTTGAACATTTTAAATCATTTAAAGCAACGCACTTAAATATATTTAAACTATTTTCCGCCAATTAAACTTTCACTTATGTAAGTAAAAAATAAATTATATTTTCTTGGAATAAAATTGTTGTGTTAAAAGAAATATTGATGGCATATTAAACCGAAACGGAAACTATTTAGAAAAATCCATTGCTTACATATCACAATCTGTATGTGAGTTTTAACAACTTTATAGTTTATATGTCATGAATATTATATACTTAATGTATATTAGTGAAACGTTATTGTGATGGACGTGCGGTAACAATGAATGGAGCTGCTTTACAAAGTGGAGTGTTAATGTGTAACATAGCATTCTGCTGGGTTGATAAGGAAGTGTCAGAACATAAAATCGAGCCAAGCCTGATCTTGTGATTAGTGCACCCCGACTATGAATCCGAGGATTTATTGTTCGTGGTCTTTGTCGCTAAAACAAGCTTCGCAGTTTAGGTCCATGGGACATTACAAGAATAACTATCAAGTACCACTACATGGTCAGACAAGAATAAATAAATAGCCAACCGGAGACGATTATGCGCAGATAGCCGTTTGTGTAGCTTTGCGCTCGCGAAAATTCTAAAACAAACAAACAAACTTACATAAAGACACTACTCGTGTTTGTTTTTCCTTTCTTTTAAACGTGAGAAGTACGATATAAAGACACTACTCGGTGTTGCGCGAATCATTAAGAGAGCAATGCTGTGGAGTCGCAGGGTTCGAAAACAGCAATGCCATTTGAGAATCAATTTGGGAGAAGCAAAGTCTTACGAAGGCTCCAGAAGCTCCTGATTTATTTTTTTATATAAAGTGAAAATGCAATAATATGTGGCCTGGCATTGGACTGTGCATAGCTTCACACCACACACACAGAGTAAAAGCGGAAAACTGACACTTTATTGTAAGGTTTTTACTCCTCTTGGAGGAGATTGCTTTTGTTGTTGTTTTTGTTCAATGATGAGCAATTGTGCTGAATATATCCTAAACTTTGTTGTTGTTGTTTTTATCCAGTAATTGATTATTCGCGCAAAACACCTCAAGACCTAGCAGCTTCGCTAGCTGTCCCTAATTTTGAACTGATAGCTTAGAGGAAAGGCATCTAGTTAGTCAACACCACCCACCACCAACTCTTGAGCTACTCTTTACCAAGGAATGGGGAGATTAACCGTAACATTACAACGTTCCCATGGGTAAAAGGGCAAATATATTCAGTAACGGGTTTCGAACCCGCGACCCACAGGGTGTGAGTCGAGCGCCCTAACCACCAGGCCCCTAATTAATAATAGTCCTAAAATTGTACTCTGAGGAGTACTTGTAACATCGATTACAATTAAGATCGTCTTAATAATATGTAACCACTAAAAGTCATCATTTGTATCCATCTTAATCTGTTGATTATTCAGTAAAACATCCAGCAAAGAGACACACACTAACTGTAGTATTTTCAGTATAAAAGCAAATGCTTCTAAATTTAAAGTTACGTCTGCAATAAACGTATGAGTATGATTACAGATATATGAGAAAGATGAAAGAAAACATGAATCAAACCTAATGTTACATGAAGTTGTTCTCAACTCATACCCGCTGGCAAATACATATAACTATATATGTAAACCTTACTTCATTGTCGTTTTATCATTTGGAGAGAAAGCATATTCGAGGGAAAAGCCATATGAGTCAACGCGAGTCTAATGCTTTTAGTAATTTTAAGTCCAGCTGAATGTCCGTTTTTATTATGCAGTTTGTGTTCTGTAAAGATACTGTTTTACCAGTTCAGAATTTGTTACTTAAGAAGTATTTAAATTGTAGAATGGTTGTAATACGGTTGTTCCATTATGGCTGTATTACATAATATTAACAATAAAAAGTAAAAACTTCACAGTTTGTATAAGAGGGGACCTTTTTTCTTTGTTAACTGCTCTGGATTGGAATACAGTTTGTGTATAGACATTTGTACGTATTCTATAGAGTAATCCTCATTTATTTCTAAGAGTATCAGGAACAAATGTCCATACATTTTATCAATAAAAAAATAAATGTATTTGAGAGAAGACACTAAAAACATTCTAAGACTATTCATGTAAGATTTAAAACAAGTTTTGAAAGTTGTACTCCATTAATTGATAGATAGATCTCGGGGATATACAAATTTCTGTAACATATTTTGGAAGTTGCTGAATTATAGCTTTTAGCTAGTGATTTCATTAACCTAGTCCTTCCTTTTCGTGCAATAAATCGTCAGACACTGTAAAAAAAACATATTTTCACGTGTGGTGATACAAAAAGTGTCTTGTTAAAAATACACGATCGCTCATTCAGTCCATTCTCGAAGAGAGACACCAACTGTAGGAGACACGAGGTTGTGCTGAATATATCCTAAACTTTATTGTTGTTGTTGTTCAGTTATGAGCAATCGTGCTGAATATATCCTAAACGGAAATTTTGGAATTTATTCAATGAAAAAACGAAGAATAAAGAGATTTTTGAAGCAGTGATAGAATATTGGAATGATTTCTGTAGAATGGGAGAGAAAAGGAATGATGAAAAATGGAAACAAATGGAAATGTGGTTCATAGGACAATTAGCAGAGAAATTCCAGAAAGAGGAAGGAAAATGGAATGTAAAGTTATTATAAATAGAGGTAAATATTTTCAGGATGTTGATGATAAAAAAGAAGAAAATAATACATACTACAATACAAGAAAAAGGAGAATAAATGACAGATACAGTAACAAAACTAAGTGTAATCATAGAGGCGCTGCTATAGGAGATAAATATGTTCGAAATCAATAAAAATACAAGGGAAAAAAAGAAAGATTTAGACAAAGAAACTTCAATAGGATGGAAGATATAAGGCATAGATAATGAAGAAAGAGATTATACGAAAGACCTATGATAGAGTTTCAAAAACTCTTGGGAAGAAATTAGTAAAGAAGAGGAAAAATATAATAGTCTGATATACATATTTTATATATTATTCTGGATTTTACTCTGCAACTTATTCTCGGGGAGCTCTATAGACATTTGACTGGTTCAGTATAATAAGACTATTCTTAAAGTGACTCTGGCACGGCCACGTGCATAGAGTGCAATGTTTTCTTATTGATTCGATGCTGTAAAACAAAATAGAGCAAATTAAACAGGAATAAAGATTTGTTTTCTATGAGACATTACTCAAATTAATTGTGTCTAAATAAATTAACATAACGAGACCTTTATCGATTTCTACTTTAAATTATAATTAAATATCTGTATGTTTAGCTTGTTTGTAATTAAGCACAAAGCTACACTTTGGGCTATCTGTGCTCTGCCCGCCAGGGGTATCGAAACCCGGTTTCTAGCGTTGTAAGTCTGCAGACCTATCGCTGTGCCACTGGGGGCATATTTGAATGTTTGTTTGAAATTAAGCACAAAGCTACACAATGGGCTATCTGTGCTCTGCCCACCACGGGTATCGAAACCCGGATTCTAGCGTTGTAAGTCCGCAGACATACCGCTGTGCTACTGGGGGGGCCATATTTGATTGACAACACATGTAATATTCTATATAGATTTTTTGCTTGAATTATATTTGTATATTTCTTTACAAAATTGCTGTCTTAGCAGGCCATGCGCAACACAGACTTTGAAATTTGAATATTACCGGTCAACTAAGGAAATTTTAAAATAAGAGTTTTTTGTTTTTGTTGTTCAATGATGAGCAATCAACTTTCGTGAAAATTTTAATGAAGCTATATCAAATGAAGAAAAGCAAGCAAGAACAAGATAAGAAATGGAAAAGTTGAGGATCGAAATGGAAGCTCTGGAAGTTATAACGGAAAAACAAAAGATGAAATTTACATTAACTGACTGGAACTATCAATGGGGGGATTCTTTTGAATTGCATTTTTCCATAATTTATTTACTTTTTCAGCTTTAATGCTTCTCCAAAATGCAAATTTTCTTTCTTTCAGAACATCTCTTATGGCACTATTTAAATCATACAGAATACCTTCAATTTATTTTTATTTTTCATCTACTGTTTCCTGGAGATTATAATTTCCTTCAGAGAATCTGTTTTCTGCCCGAGTCCCTTCCAATAAAACATTTAATATTTCTTGCTGTTGATCTTAACTTTTTGTCATGTATTCCATTAAATCTTCTTCTTTTTTTTTGCATCAGTTTATCAAAAGTTCTACTTAATTTCTCCAAGAAATCTTAAAACATTTTTTCCACTTTTGTATTTAAATCCTTAAAGTTAATTTCTTCTTTGCCTTTTGATCTAGCTCTCAAACGTTATTTGGAATAAATCAACAGGTGTTATAGATATTTTACGAAGTTAGTTAGATTGAGGCCTCACTATCTGTTTCAGTATTAATATCTAAGACAGGACGAAATATAGTTTAGGAATGACTGTCAAAACGACCATCAGAGTTAAGTGTTTGTTATTCGCATCCGCAGGTGAATCTTGTTGATGTATTGGTTACATTCTCAACTTAAAATTGAACAACTGATTACCAGAATGGTGATCACTTTAGTAAACAGAAGTTGAAAATGCTATTTAATGCAAAGATACCTAAATGCTGAACGAGCATACATGTTTCTAAATACCCAAGGTAAGTTGTATATATAATGTCCAGGATCATGTCACCTACATGACAATAAACTTTAGGAATACAAATGTCATCGTCTGCCCCCAGATTCCATTGTCTAAGAATATTGTTTGTTACACAAAGGCTATTAACATGTATGCGCGAAGAAAAACTTGCTTTGCCAGCTTTTACAAGAGCAAAAAGCAAAGTAAGTCCTTCACCCGTGTTTTAGCGTGTAAAATTATAGTGTAACTTACCAAGAGAAGTCGAAGAAATGCTTTTGCATCATAATAATGTAGTACTAATAATGCTCGTCTTAGACCCTGTATCAATCTCACTGGTATTGTCCATTTCCTGGTCTCACAGTAATACGAGAAAATAAAAAAACAATCAGAATAATAAATCACTTTATTACTGTGTTTTATCAAGATACAAATATATCATTAATTAGCTTCCTTGTTAAAATTCAAATTCTTTAACAGTCTACCCTATAATCAAAATACATTTAAATGTATTTTAATTCTTTCACCAGAGATCTCGATCAAGCGAGTAGAAAAGTCTGGGAAATAGCAAGAAAGATATCTACATGGACTGAAATGGTAAACAAATAAGAAAAACATAAAAAGTAGTAGGATAAGATAATTTTCTTCGAGTAGCAATAATAAACTACTCAAAATGTGCTAGGGATCGCTGCTTCTAAATGCTAACAAATACCACGACTTGGTTTTAAAATGCGAAGTATAAGAAACAGTATACTTTAGATTCAAGTGATGAACGAATAGTTTCCACTGCTGATCATACTCAGTAACATCATGTACCTAAAATGTTTTTAGGGATTATCCTATTTCATGTTGAGTCGTGTAAAGACACTTTTGAAAAACTACTTAATGCAGTCTGTGTTTGTTAACACGTAGAAAAGTGAAAGTATGCAATTATTAATTGATGACTAATTATCTAGAACTTGCCATGTTAATTTTGAAAAGCTAACCCTAGAAAATAAAGTTTGGAGATGGCTTGAATACAATCCGTCTCCAAACTTTATTTTCTAAAAAGTGGGTTCCTCGTCATCAAATTTCAAGCCTCAGACAATTCTGAGTAGAATGTAATAAGAATGAAATAATTTATTTTCAACCTGCGATTAACCACAGTACGTAATTTGAATCAAACGATATTTACAGGAACATTAACTTTCAAGCATAATTCACAAGAAAACAGCTTCAACTGTTCTCATGCGAGTTTTCTCAGGTGAACTGAACTCGAAGATTTGACATTCCAAGTGGAAATTGGTTTGGCTCGACCAAAATGAAATATACTAACGCAGTTGTTTTAAAATAATGCAAGACTTTATGAAACACAAATTTCACGTGAAATGTTGATTGAAAACAAAGAAGACATTGAATATGATAATTCTTCCTTCACCGGCCACGTAATAGGTATGTAACTACTGGAAAAGAAACAAAAACTTTACACCAAACAAGACAAAATCTGTTCTACAACTTACTTTCCAGAATGCCATGCCACTCGCCTCATCAGGCAAGACTTTTTTATTCCACATAAAATCAACACGCCAGAAAACTTATTAAGATCAACCTAATGAACTAGCCAGAAAGGAGACCTTGTCTGAAAATTGACAAGTCTTGGACCAAGTATACGAACGTGTATGACCGTTTTAAGGGCAGAGTTTGCGCAATTCAAGGTTGAAAACATCCTGTTCGTCTGGAAGTTGTAACGATTGTACAAGAACCTGTATACTACAATTTTGAATAAGCTTATAAATAAATATGCGTTCATATACTATGTTATAGAACAATTAAGTTCACGATATTTGCACATTACGTTGAGACACTTTATATTTTACGTGGTCATGTCAGTTTTACGCTCATTTTGTTGGACGTGTTATAAACTTCTCATTTTTATCTTTGTGTTGGTTGTTCACAAACACAAAGCTTTCTCTGCCATAAATGTTTCTTATCATTTGACAATATGCCAAGACGTGAGCCTTGCATTTTGAAAAGACGCCTTTGGAATTTGTAACTGCATGGCTTACATGACATTTTCTTTCGTTGACGAGCTTTCTGATTGCATATATAAGAGTCTTAACCTAAAAGGCATTTAGGGAATAAAAAAAAATATAGAAAAATTACATAAAATGTAGTCCATTTTGTTTCTATAACGATGCCGTTCTTTTTGGTGGTTTAGGACGTACGAGTCTCAAATGAAGATCGTGTGATTCATAATATATAAGTATGTATATGTATATATATATATATATATATATATAATATATATA
This sequence comes from Limulus polyphemus, assembly GCF_000517525.1. Taxonomy (NCBI): domain Eukaryota; kingdom Metazoa; phylum Arthropoda; class Merostomata; order Xiphosura; family Limulidae; genus Limulus; species Limulus polyphemus. Next base: position 786,548 of record NW_013665698.1, on the reverse strand, counting down.
ATGTTTTAATAATTGTAATTAAGTTCACCGCTAGAGCGAAAATGCAGTGAATGAAGGCTGTTTCTTATGTCCTACACTGGGCTTTAGGTTGTCTGTTTGCTATTAAAGACTGTAGTGTTATAAAAAATATCACATTCTCTGACATTATTTTGTTGAAAATGAACAGTGAATGTGATAAGACATACCACACCGTGATAATTTTAAAAGATAAGCTGCATGGTTTTGTAAGCTTTTAAAGTCATAAATACAGTAACAAAATGAAATTCTTTCTTGTGTATTGTTCTAAGTTTAGCCTTGCAGTTTTGGTTCAGTGTATTCTCATGCAACACAAGAAATTCAAAATTTATGGCAACACGCATACAGGACATCTCTCGAGTGGGAAATTTAAAACTAGTCAGTTGATATTGCAGTTTTAAGAATACCAACATTAAACAAGGTGACGCCAACTGGAAATAAGACTAAAGGCGAAGAAAACGAGCAGATAAAAATGTAAGATCAAAATAGAACTGTTCATTACACGCGCCGAGACTGAGTACTGTTATTAATAGTTATACATCAGGATACAGTAAGAAGTATATTTAATTATCATTTTAAAAGAATACTGTAGAACAGTGGTTCCCAAACACCGACCTTCACGAAGATTTCAGCCGGCCTGCAAGGCGGTTGAAAAAATGTTTTAAAATCTAACGATTGAAGTATTTATTCTACAATATACTTTAAAGTTATGATTGTACAAAGCGGTCCGCGAAACTTTGGGATCGGTACCAAATGTTGGAAGTCACTGCTGTAGAAGTTCTCACCATAAATAAGGGGAGGGGTGGGGTGTTTTCTTCTGAAGAAATTACTATTTTCTAAACAAATTTATAGGTTAGAGAGGCATGTGTTTATTAGAATTAATTTTTATAACCAGACAAAATTTACCAACTACTGAAAGAAAGACAAAGTTCACGGAACCAAGCAATATGACTGTAAATGGTTATAGAGTCAGATCAAAAGTACTGTATATTTTAAATCCTTTTTTCACTAACGTTACTGGAACAGAATCACTGGAACTTCAAGGAAATTCCAATAACCATTTTCTTTTGAAAGCAGCAGAAAAGAAAGCTTGGATAACCAAGAAAATGTAGACAATCCTCTTCTATTCAATGGAAGAGAGAGAAGTTAGTGGAAAATAAAAAAAAAACAAATAATTTATACTCACCTCCAGAACCAAAGCTGCAAATTACACAACCTCTCAACATGCAGTTCCAAACTACACAACCTCTCAACATGCGAAAACGCAACATTGAAAGATGAGGCAAAATATAAAAACGAATTTTCTCTAATATAGGGTCGGGAGTCTGGATGTCCAAAGTTGTTGCTAGTGTGTGAATGGTGGACATTGAAAGTATTTAATTATTTAAAAGTGTTTTACTTGTAAGGAAAGGCCAGAGATATTGTTCAAAAGTGGACAAAAAGAGTAAATCAGAATTTTGATCAAGCATTATAACAAATAATTCTCAGCTACAGAGGTGCATAATTGTTTTCTGATGTAGGTAAAGATACGTGTATAGAATATAGATCAATGCACATAAAACAAAGAAGCTTATAGTTGACCATAGTGTGGAAACGAAAGTCCGGCATCCAATCAGATATAGTCCTCATAATATTTCAAGGAAATATCAAAACCGTAAGACAAGTCGGTCAAAATAAGTTTTATACTGTCTTGTGATAGAAGTATTTGTATTTATCTGCTAACACTAAAAGAACCTCAGTTACGATGAAAATAAAAATATTATATTAAATTGACATTTCAACCCTGAAATAATAATTTCCCAAAATGTTTACAATGAAAATAAAAATATTATATTAAATTGACATTGCAACCCCGAAATATTAATTCCTCAAAATGTAAGCTTACATATCTACCAATTAGACTTAGATTTTACGGTACAAAAAACGAGTACTACCCAAATATTATAATATTTAACTTGGGATTTGATATCTGGTCTTTTCAACTTGAACGGCTCTTCTGATGGTCCAGCGACAGGTCTTAGGGTTTATAATGCTGAAACCAAGTTTCGATATCTGCGTTGAACAGAGCACAGGTAGCCCATTGTGTAGTTTTGTGCTTAACAATAAACAAACAAAAATTAACTTGGACGGTACCTTATGTGATACATGGGCTAGTGTCTAGACATACGCAGGGTTTGGGCATAGCCATTCCTAGTTTACAACTGCTGATGAGAGGTAGGGCAACCAGTCAGATGCACACTCCGCCTAGGGGGCTACGTTTAACCGAATAGCGGGACAGACTGTTATGACACCATCACAGCTGAAAGTGAAGAACGTATTTAGCGGCATATTATGTTTCGAGCCTTGGACTATTCGATCTGGACTAAGCACTAGGCCTCGTACGGCGTAACGTTTAGGAATTTTTAATGATGAATCATTTAGTGAAACTGAATTGAAATGATAAAATAAATAAGCTTCGTAATTATTCTTTATCACTTACACACGAAAATGGCATGACTAAAATTTAAATAATTTTGAAAAACGTTCTCGTTTTTAAAATGATCTGTATACATATATATATATATCTAAAAATCATGGAAAGATAACAAATATATATATTTTGCTGCTTACGATAGATAGGCTCGTTTTATGTTACTTCCAGTCTGTAAACCAGTCAGATAAACACTGACATAGCATTGAAAATAGATAGTCTTGTTTTACGGCACTACTAGCCTGTAGACCATACAGACACTATGATAATGTTAAAAATATTTTAGGCTTCTTTTATGTTTCTGCCAGTCTGTAGACTAGCCAGACAAACACTGACATAGCATTAAAATAGATAGTCTTTTTTACGGCACTACTAGCCTGTAGACCATACAGACACTATGATAATGTTAAATATTTAGGCTTCTTTATGTTTCTGCCAGTCTGTAGACTAGCCAGACAAACAATAAAATGACATTACAAATATGTAGATTTGTTTTATGTTACTACCAGCCTCTAAAACAGCCAGAACAAACGCTGAAATAGCATTAAAATAAGTAGTCTTATTTTGTGTTACTACTAGCCTGTAAAACAACGAGAAAAGCTCTGAAATAGCATTAAAATTAGGTAGTCTTGATTTGTGTTACTACCAGCGAGACAAACACCAAGATAAGAGTCGTCTCAGACATGCGCCAAGTGATTTTTGAGATTTCGACAATCTCTCTTCGAAAAACTGTGACTGAATTATACAGTTACTAACTGCTCTTTGGAAGAGACAGTTTGGGAGAGAGAGAGACTTCTGTCGTGCGAGACAGAAATTTAAACAGGTCACAGTAAGAATGACGTTTGTATGCTTCATTGTTTATTTTACTTCACGAGATAAATAAACCGCGTAAGATAATTTATCTTAAAATTGACCCCACAAAAACTTATCACACCAGTCTCATATAAGTTTAAAAGCTTGTGCGAATCTTTCTGAAAACTGCATTTTCATATCATCGAACATTCATATTTTATACTTAATATAATCAAAAACACCTTAGGTGTGGAAAAAAAGGTGCGGCCAAAGAAAGGATTGAGTGTGCGACTTTTAAAGGAATCAAATCAAAATTGCGAGACAAACTGTTAACTATACTTATATCATTGATAAGAAATTTACAGCAAATATTCTTTCATTAGATAGTTAGGCCTCGTATTTTGTTTTACCTACCACCATGTCCAAAGTTGAACAAAAAACGCGGCCTGGCTATCTAATGAATGAATATTGTCTGTAAAATTATTATTAACACTATAATTGTAGCTACCAGTTTGGCCACAAATTTTGATTTCATTCCTTTAAAAGTCGCACACTCAATTCTTTCTTTGGCCGCACTTTTATTTTTTTTACACCTAAAGTAATTTTGATTAGATATCATGGTTTTTTTGTCAATATACACCAACAAACCACAGCAAGTAAGAAAGTGACACTCGATAGTAACCAACATTATGTTTAGGATCGCAACTCTATTATTTGGAACAGACCTTTACTTTACAGAACCAACCAGATTCTTTAAAATTTTTCCTATCTAAAACAGTGTTAATAACTTCTTTTATCGTAACGCTATGGAAATTAGATTAACAGTTTCTTGTCATCACCCACATGCATTTGGTACAATCATCATTATTTAAGTTAATTGCTTAAGCTAAACGCTCTTTAATTAGGAGAATTTCATAACATTTAGCAAATTTGTACTTAAAAGTTGGCAATGAATAATGAATAATAACCGTCCATCTGTATGATTCTTTTGAAAACTTGAGCTAGAAACTGATAATCTAGTTTGCTTGTCCTAACCAATACTTGTGTATCTGGACATGCTTTTACCATATAGTTTTGCTGCTCTAAATCAGCCGTCTTTAATCTGAATGACAAAAAAAAAAAAAAAAAAACTGAAAAAAAAGGTCCTCCTTTACTCTTAGGTGAAGCTGTAGTAAAAGTTTCAGACCAATAGCTCACGTAACTTTTTGATTAGGCATGCGCAAAAATTTTCGTGAAAATTGAGCGGTTTTTGTTGAATAACTTTGCACATGTGGCTTATGTTTAGAGCCAAGATTGACACCTAATTGCAGATTGTTAAAATCTATCATTGTACAAAATTAAAAAAAAATCCATGAAAGTTGAATATGTTTTCCTATCAAATAAAATGTCCATACTTTCGGTGAAAAGAAAAAAAACCAAATAGGAATAAATTCAATCAAAATTGGAGATGTTATATCTCAGGTATTTCTTAATGGATTGCCTTGAAATTTAGTATGTGAAGTAACGGTCAAGTAGAGTACATTAGTTGAAAATATATTATAACTTGGATTACCACAGTTCAGACTACAGAAGGTGGAAAATTGCTAAACTACCACCCCTGTTAATAACACACAGTGAGTCCTGCAGGTTGTTTTGGCCGCACGACACACTACCGTGTGTCTTGATTATTACCACAGCTAAAATTTTAGGCTCTACTACAAACTAAGCACTATAGGAACTTAAACTGCCATTAGTACAAAGTTGCTTGTGTCTGGATATCTGTTCTTGTAGGAAAGTTTCCTATAACTTCTCGACCTCTGATCACCGTAAAAAAATTCAGGGTTTTTTGGGGCACCTCAAAGTAAAAGTTAAACTATTTACTGAAAATATTTAACCTAATACGCAGAAGCCGACAAATGGGGATTAATTTCGAGAAACTTTCATGGAAGTATTAAGTAGATTGACACAGAAAATGACACGCACGCTGTCCCGCCGTCTCCGTGAAGTAAAGGGACTTTAGCTAGTACTTTATTAGAATGCAGCTTTGCATCTCAATTATTCGTCATGCATTTCAGTAGACTTACTTCATGGTGTAATCCTGCGTTTGTTTTATTATTACTAATATGCTTTGGTTAACTACAAAAAGGTTCGCATGCCTAACTGTGGACCTGATGGTCTGTGATTCGTGGGTTTCACAGGTCACGGATGCGTTATAAGAGTGAAGATCAAATTTCACTACCAAATTATAGATTAGGACAAGAGTTGATGGGGGGGGGTACTGTTAACTAGCTTCTTTCCCTCTTGTCTATCACTTCACAATTAGTGACCGCTAACGCAGCCGGCCCTTGTGTAGCTTGGCTTGAAATTCAACAAGCAAATAAACAAGCAACATAGCAATGGCGTTAGGGTGCTGGTGTGACATTCTCATTGCTGTATTACGATGTAGTAGAAATGCTATGTTTACACTGATCTAGTAGTTTATACAACAATACTTTATGTTTACACTTATCTAGTAGTTAGTACAGCAATCCTCTATCACTGATTTAATAGTTTATACAACAGTACTTTATGTTTACACTTATTTATTAGTTAATACAACAATCCTCATGTTAACACTGACCTAGTAGTTTATACAAAAATCCTCTATGTACACACTGTTTGTTTGTTATGAATTTCGCGCAAAGCAACACGAGGGCTATCTGCGCTAGCCGTCCCTAATTTGGCAGTGTAAGACTAGAGGGAAAGCAGCTAGTCATCACCACCCACCGCCAACTCTTGGGCTACTCTTTTACCAACGAATAGTGGGATTGACAGTCACATAATAACGCCCCCACGGCTGAAAGGGCGAGCATGTTTGATGTGACGGGGATTCGAACCCGCGACCCGCAGATTGCGAGTCGAGCGCCCTAACCACCTTGCCATGCTGGGCATGTTCACACTGATCTATTAGTTTATACAACAATTCTATATTTTTACACTGATCTAGTAGTTAGTACAACAATCCTTTATGTTCACGCTGGTGTAGTGGTTAGTATAACAATACTCTATGTTCACACTGGTCTAGCAATTAGTACAACAAATCTCAATGTTCACACTGATCTAGTAGTTAATACAGTGAGGGCCCATTGTAAACAGTACGATAGACATCATTACTGGCACAATTCTAGTTTGACTTTCTTAACAAAACTCCCACTATGTTTAATATCTAGCAACGCTAACAGCTATATTTGAACAAAACTACTGGCTAGTTGTTTGTTTTTTATTCTCTTTTTCACGTTCAGTTTTGTTTGGAGGGAAGAACAAGATACATTCTTTTATTTCAAGAAAAGTCAAAGAAAAATAACCTAATGTGCAATTTTAACAAATTTATTAAATTTTAAAGGATTAGAAATAAACATTTACTAGCTGCGACACTCAAAACATTTGCGGTAGTTTTCGTGCCCCTCGCTTTAATTTTCCTTATTCTATCATTTTCACGCACGCTCTTTAAGCTAAGCTTTCTTGCATGCATTATGTGTTAAATCGATTAATCTTGTTCTTTTGAAAAACATTTACTCGGTCAAACAAACAAACAAACCCAAGGAGAAGTAACTTTATTTAATAAAACAACACGTAAAGTAAAATATAAAGTAATGTTACTTATAATAGTTTACAGAGTATGAAACAGTTATGAGCGTTCAGTTATGAAAATGTTTTACGAGTTGAAACAAAGAACCTTACAAAAACGAAGATTATAACCCGCAGTAAAGACAAACGTAGCTAAAAGGTGTTTATAGCAGTCTATGAAACAAAACAAAGATAAATTATTGCAAAGTAAATTGAATGTAAAGTTGTAATGAAGGCAAACTTAGCTGAATATGAAGAAACGCCTGAATGCGTGTTGCGAAAGTTATAAGCATTTTGGGTTTTAATGAATTGCACATGCGTATTTTACACCTAAATAAATCGAGAAAGCCCAAGGAAATTGCATTTAGTCTAATGTTAATTTTTTTCAGGAAATTACACGCGGGTTAAATGTTTGTGTGGAATACTTTGCAAATACAAAAAATAAAATTGAAATCGAAGCCAGTCGTCACATGCATTGAAAAGTTGGACTAAGCAAAAAAAACAAATAAGGTGATTCTGAACTGAAAAGCTAATATGCAATCTGGACTTCTCGGACATAGGCCTTTCTAACGATATGACATTTATAGTGTTTGATCGAGAAATTTGCGAGAAAAGTTCTTGACAGACAAACGCAAGCGTATTATGTATATAGATTCAAATCAACCTTCTTTCTAACATCACTTAATACTCTGTAATGCCATACACGATGTATTGTTATTTGTATTAAAATTGGACTGCTTTGTTTCCTGTACGGATGTTTTGAATGAACTTAGCGGAACTTTACATCGGTAGGCTTCATTGTGGCATATGTTCGTGAACATGGTCTGACAAGGGCTGAGTGAATCAAATTATCTACAACTATAGTAGCTTATATAATCAAATTCACTAGCCCTACGATCAAACCTATGTAAAAACTGAATGCACATTTCATGCTATGGAGGGAAGAAATAAGTTTCTGCACTTGAGCTTCCCAAGTCGCTCGCCACCTTGGCCACGTCCCAGACTGGACATCTAGCTTGTAGATATATATACAACAGATTTTTGTTGCTCTGAATGGCGACCAATGATTTTGTTTTGAAACTGTATATGTTTGTTCAAATCAAATTTTCAATGGCATTTAATGGTACCAAACTTAAAATATGCAATAATGTAAGCGTAATAATTTTATTACTTTTGCTGAAAGATGGCGGAGGTTGCTAATCGTAGTATGATGGTATGGACGCTAATCTAAGGATATCAGCTTGGCTTTGAAAGAGGGTGCCTTCAAAACTTTTCATGTGATTTGAACTGTCTCTCTACTACAAATAAGTCACTTCAGTCACGGATAAAGTAATTGTCAGTCTCTACGGTTATGTATATCTTGCTTGAGAGCTTACTATTAATGCTTAACATTCAGCCATATAATAAACTACAGTAAGAACAGACCTTACTATAGAACTTAATATAGCTTTGTAACTTTTCTGTCAAGGTTAACTGTGGTGGAAACTCCACAAAGCAACAACAGCAAAACAGGCCCATTTTAATTAAGATATTATCAAAAACGGGGTGGCTTTAAAGTACTTAAATAAATAATAATCAAAACCAAACTAATCATTCGGACAGACAGACTACCATTATCACCAGAAGTTGCTAAGTTTCTCCACTAATACACCCTGTTCTGTTTTCAAACTTAAATAACCAATAGTCAGGTTTGGCTATAAACGTGTTTTTTTTTTCTTTTGAATTTAATTGTAGCTGACTAATAGCACATTCAGCCAAACACACGTAGTCTTTTAACTTTCTACAACTAATAGCAAGTTTCGCCAAAGCATTACTGTGTTTCTCAACTTTATATAACCGTTAATCTTAGCTAAAAATACGTTTTTAACTTTTTATACCTAATGGCAAGTTTAGCCAAACATTGCTATATTTTTTAGCTTTATATAACCATTGAATTTAGCTCAAAACACGCATTTAGTTTTTTTATAACTAATAGCAAGTTTAGTCAAAGCACTGCTGTATTTTTCAACTTTATATAACTGATAGCAATTTTATCCAAAAAGATGTTTAGTTTTTAGACTGTATGTTACAGAAATAATAAAATAGAGTTCATTCGGTCTTTCTTATTTCGTTTTAGTAATCAGATGATTATAGTTCTTGCAGTGATTTGTATTTTGATTGGGAAATGAGTTACCGTAAAGTAAACATTATGAGTAAGCATAGGAAAAAAGTAATTTGTAGGTTTGTTCCTGATATTTTCTTTTACTGAGATTAGACAGTACAATTTTCTTAGCAAATATTAAAAACAATCAATGTCCAACTATTTACAGAGTTCATTTCGGTCACGGTAGAGAACTAAAGGAGTATCCACAGTGAGCAAACGGTAAGTTTATGGTCTTACAACCCTAAAATTCAGGGTTCAATTTCTTTCGATGGCCAGAGCACAAATAGCCCACTGTCTGACCTTGCGCTAAAACAAAGAAACAAAACTACAGCAGTAAGTTTATCTGTGAAACATTGAAACTTTACGTTTATATACAACTGCATATCTTTGGTTTTCACTTTCATTTCTGTCAGTTACTTGAGTTTAGATATTTTTTCATTGTAAATATATTGTAGTTAATATAGTTAAAGCCAAATCCCATCGGGTGTTGAAAGTGTTTACATCTTTCTTGGCTGAGCTATGCAAATTATTTTCAATGTCTTTAATACTCACGAACAATCCTAGTAAATTGCTATATTAACCACTGAAAGGCGATGTAATTCAAAAGTATTTACTTCAGTTTGTTGTACATGTAGATTAACTCGTTGTGTGTAAAATTAGTTGATTGTTTTATTTGCGCCAGTTAATTTTTAAGTATAGAATATATTCGATATCGTGTCCCACTGCTGCTTCAATAAGCATCAACTTACGTATAACTTTTTCTCTAACCCAGTGATCTTGATTATTGTAACAAAAGCACATTGCATATTTTACTCAAAATATGCGCAATAAATTACATTATAAATTTGGCACAGTATTTTATCTTTGCCACAAAAACAGACATGTTTGAAATTAATATCGTACGAATTTATTAACGCACATTTTTCACTTTATACAAAGAATTAATTTACTCATTTTGGAAGCTAAATGCCGCAACTATGCGCCCAACCTTTAAAAGCGTGAACAGAAACTTTGTAGATTTTATATCACTGCATTAAACATATTGTTATTGATATCTCTTGTTATAATATGTTTTTGTAATAAAAGGTGCGGGCAGAGTACATTTTTCGTATCTCAAAACGAGAAATCCGGTTTATCTGAATGAATAACAAAGTTTTGTGACGGAAACGTCATTTACGCTTAAACGGAAGATAAGATAGCATAGCAATCCATCTTAAAAGAAAATGTTCAGAGTTAACAGGCTCTTGCAAATCAATGTCACGTTTCTCTTTCCATTATAAAAATATTGCAGACAAGCACCGGAATCTCGAAACAACACGAGGCTTGAGTGCAGAAGTACATCGGTTGAGGTCTTTAGCTTTTCTTCAAACAACGCTTCAAAGTACTATAGACAAACCTTACGAAAAGCAGCTGGCTGATAACAGATGGAAGCTTGTAGAATAATGCTCAAACAATAAGAAGACTAAAAGTAAGTTAAGAAAATAAATACAGCTTTGAACAAACTCACGAGTTAAGGAGAAGGAATTAGCTAAATTTTGCTAGTTCAGGGTCGGGTTCAGACTGACTATATATTACAAGTCTCTGGAATTTTTAATTGCATTTCATCTTTCGTTACAACATGATAACATTCAAATAATAACAGGACAAAAATCAGGCTACGAAAATATATACAACTTTGAAGAAATTCACAAACTGAGGAGAAGGAGTCAACTGAATTTTCTTAGTTATGGGTTGGATTCAGACTGACTGTCACATTACATTTCATCTTTACCTCTGCTAACACTAATAAACTTATCAGCTTCAAATGCAATAACACATTTATTCAATACACAATACGTTATATGTGTGTTCTGTTTCCTGGTAGCCATGTTGGCGCGTGTATGTTCTGTTATTCTAGTCAATGTAGTGGATATCCATCCACTCATGGTGATTGGAAAGCTGGATAGTTTCAAAGTTTATTTTGTATAAAAAAGAACAAAACGAACATATACCACAACAATGCTAAACATGTTTGTCTGTAAATTAATGTTGAAAAAACACAGTCACAACTCAATATATATGTTCCTTTTCTTTTAGGAATAGACGTGAGACATAATGAAGAAATTAACCCGGTGTATTATATGTATCCAATATGTTTTTGCATTTGTTCAAATTTTCTTCTAACATAGATAAATTTTAAGCAAACGCTTTATAATGATTATTAGAAATTAATCATTACTTTTGTTTGCACATTATGTTTGTTAAAACAATCAAGTGAAGCACACGTGAACCATGTTGGCCCGTTTGATAGGAGGGTTCAAATAATGATGACAAAAATTGTCAACTTATAAAATCTAGACGTGGAGATGTAAACGAATTGAACACAGTGTCCAATTGGAATTAACTATGAGAGAGACAGAGACCACCATTTGATTAGAATGGACATCGTCGTTACTCAAGCGACATTTGAAGATGTCAATCTGTACGTACATAATTATAAGACTCACCCGAGTCAGTTGGCTAGTTTGTGAAGAGGAGAAACTTCCGTAATTCTGTTATTATCGTCGTTACTCGAGCGACATTTGAAGATGTCAATCCGTACGTACAGAATTATAAGACTCACCCGAGTCAGTTGGCTAGTTTGTGAAGAGGAGAAACTTCCGTAATTCTGTTATTATTGTCGTTACTCGAGCGACATTTGAAGATGTCAATC